>NC_025702.1:3480915-3487675 GCF_000633955.1 Camelina sativa | reverse complement strand
AAGGTAAAAAGTAACATATCAAGAGCATAGTCCAATAAGGAACTCATTAAGCAAATATTGATCCTCCTCTTGCTTTGATGTTAAGAGTCTGCTCAGACTTGCCTGAACACTGCAGAAACTTCACACATACCAAAATCATAAAACCAGAACACGATATCAGCCATCAAACCATTGACAATGATTACTTGGTTACAATGACACAAATGAGAGTAGCTCAGAACTAGTTAACCCATCTTCAGAAATGTACCGCTGTCGCCAATAGGAACAGGATCAAAGCCTGTCGTACGCACAAAACAGCTAATTTCTAAAGACAAAAACACAAACTAGTTCTGAGTTGAGAACACTTCCTTGAGAGCACAAATGTCAAACATCTTAAAATCCTCTTTGAACCTCATGAATCTTAACTTTGTCAGAAACTCATCAGCACTAGCAAACAATGTGCTTCATTTCAAAGTTCACCCTTTGAACAATGGAAGCAAAAATTGATCAGAAGCAATAACACAATCATCAAAATAATACCTTTGTAGTTGCAGCGGAAACTTAGACATATAATCTCTCGAAGAATTGATGATTTGTTAAACGTAGCACTGACTGAATAGCCCCAGCTTTTGCAGACTTACTTGCTCAAGTAGCCTTGATTTAAAGTTGTTTCCATTTTTGCAGATATAGCCTTCAGAATGCCCTCCTTTAAATTCAGAAACCCTTCTTACTAAGAAAGACTAGAGATCCATATATTGTACTTCATGAGGTCGACATGCAGCTTCCATTAAACAATTGCAATACATACCACAACTATGATTTCCTTGAGACTCCACCTTGAGACAACCTTTAAACAACATCTTTTGATCCCAACAATGAACCAGTGAATAAGATAGACAATTGTAGCTTCTGAAGCAGGTGTTGTTTCAGTATTTGGAACATCCTTCTTCAATGCACAAAAGAAGAACCTCATAAACAATCCTCAGATTTAAAAACTAGAGCAGCAACAATTTCTTGAATTTCAAAAGCGATGTCCCAACTTTCACTGACAAGACACTTCAGCTTCTTGGGTTACAACATAATCGGTTTTACTCAACTCTGAGTACTCTACCTCAGATTGATCCCGAATAACATCTCCTTGCAGATGTCACTTTTGCTAACCTTGCAGAACTGAACCAGAGTTACACAACTCAGAGTATTCTACCTCAGATTGATCCCGACCATCTTATACTACAAGTGAAAGTGAATCCTTCTCTTAAACTTTAATAATCGAGCGCTCTTACTCTTCTCTTCTAACACCCAGAGGTCTTCTTGAATATTCTGCAACAACTTACTTGTACACAATCCCAACCAATAGAAGACACAACTGAGAACAACACCAATAACATCTGATAAGAGCTTTAAGGACATTCCTCACAAAAACCTCCAAGAACCATAAGAATTTTCAACAGCAAAATATGGGTTTCACATCTCCATAGTAACACTTCTCTCGTGACACTAATTCCCTGCAGAGATTAAATCCTTGGAATCATATTCCATCACGCAGAAGATTTAACTTACATTGACATAGCTTTGAGGTAGTGACACAGAGGTGAATGTATGTCTTGAACACTTCACACTTTGGTGCAAGATGTTCACCTTCAGATCAGATGACTTTCCACACTTCTTCACAATCAACTTAGTGTTACTCACTGATAGATCGTAATACTTTGATTGTGATTAACAAACCAAGGAACAATAAGAACTTCTGTTTCTTTTTCCAGCGAGGAGGTCTTGAACTGAGCTTCTTCTTTCGCCTTGATGCAGAGACTGCCTTGATTCAGAGCATATACGAAATGACAAAACAGCCCAGAAAATTCCAGAGTGATGTGGGATGATCAAGGACAGTAATATAAACCCACAGGAAAAGCGGATCACAATTTGGGTTTGTTGATTGAAAGTTAAGACCAAATTTCCAAAGCAGATCAAAAATGCTAAAACCCTGCGAACAGCTAACTTTGGGAACAGTTTCCCATCAAATGGCACAGAATCAGAAGGATACCTTTATATAACTATAAAGATCCTGCTTTCAAGATTCCAAAACATCTTTCAATGCTAAAATCCAAGGTTTATAGCCATGTCAAACGAAGATGAAAATTCAGACACAAAACAGCTTCCTGAACCTGCAACTCCATCAAAATCATAACTTCTTCATATCTTCTTCTTTTATCATTATGAGTTTGTTTTACTCCCCCATGTTGATTATGTGTTTCCACCAAGAACTTTTCCATAGGAACACATAATCAACACAACACAGACCTTGTCTCTTTGTAGACTTCAAAGATCTTGATATATCTTTCATAAAAACTTTTTAACCATTCTTGATACACGACATCGACGAAGCAGCAATTCAACCCAGAAAATTCTGCAACTTAGTAACAAGACCAACATCAGAGATAGGGAGCTATAGGTGAAATCAGATCATAATTTGGGTTTACGGTTTGGAAGTTATGACCAAATCCCCAAAACATATCCATAAAGATAACTCTGCAAACAACCAACTTCAAAAGCAGATTCCAATAATATCACACAGAACCAGAAAGGGATCTTTATGTCTTTGAGAAGATCTCATTTCCAGTTTTTCAAAACACCTGCCAGCACTAGAAGCCAAGATCTGTAGTCAAAGGAAATTGTAGAAGAAGAACACATACCAGCGACACAACAATTTCCTTGATGTATGAAATTATAACAGGACTGCGGATTTCAGTATCTGAAAAATGTTTCATTTGATCTCTTCTCAAAAGCTAGCAAAATTTTTAGGGCCCATAATCCAAATGATTATCCTTTGATGATACTTCCCTTTCTTGTGATCTCAACTAATCAATATGACCTCAGGTCTTCTTCTTTAGCTAGAAGCATCTTTGATAGGTTGAGACAAACCTCTGCAACACAACTAATGCAATTCAGCCCCTCCCTGACCACTTGTTCACCATACTATTTCTATCTCCATCAGATCGCAATACTCCACGTGCTTCCTCAAGCATACATAAAGGCTCAAACTGAACCCAAACATGTGGTTGACGTCGAACTCCACAGTCACCTGCAGCTTTGACCTATCTTTACCATTTTCTGTAATGGGCTTAGATATAATAGCACACTAGGCCTTTGCACAATTACCAAAAACCCAAGATAACACAAGACCACACAAGATCAATTCTTCATCTTTCTTAAGACGCATCAGCGACAACCTTCAATATTAGTGAGGATCAAACTCCATTCCTCACACAAGCTCTTCTTCACTTCCATAGAACCCGAATTCAGAGATCATAATTCTTTGCCAAGAATCACTTCCTTTTTTTTTTCAAACTGGAGAAAATAACCAGGGGTGTTATTAACTCTTTCTCTAAAGTCCCAACACAAGTAACACTTGTGATTGCAAAGAACCAATCAAACAACCATTGAGTCCTCAGCGGCGGAGAGATGAGCGTCTTCTTCTCATACTCAAAATCAGATGTAAACCACAACACTTCGTTACTCTCTTTACTGTTAGAGACACAGAACAAGGACTCACCCCATATTTGGATTAACAACTATGAGCATCTGGTGACATCTTCTTAGCCTCAAACTCTTTTTATAATTTCAAAAATGATGTAGTTCCACCTCAAATCCACGATATATACTTCATACTGTTACCATAATCTCCAGTGAATTTTATGAAATGTTCAAGGAACAATTCACAACGGCTCACAGCTTTTCCGGCGTCGGAACATAAACTTCAAAAGTAGTGATGAAGGTAATCGCAAAACTTGAAGGCTAATCTTCCAAACCAAATCCATAAGCTTTAGGAGAAAATACCTGTTGATTCAGGCTTCTTGTGACAAAGTAGAGACAAAGGAGATTCCCTGAGCATCAACAAGATCCTCTATTAATTTCAAGGTGAAGACCAAACAGGAGTAGAAGATTCTCGTTGACTTGTTGATTTTTTAAAAACCGATTCACACGTGACAAGAACCCTCACGGGCCCAACACCTTAAAACAACTCCTTGTGGGCTTTTATTGGGCCTGATTTACGAATTTAGATGAAGGCCGACCAATAACACAAAATACCCATGTAAGAAAACCTTTCTCCTTTCTTCGACTATAATTTCTCACGACATGAGAATCAAGACATCTTGAAGATGACACTAAAAATCCCGATGAACTGTAAAAACAAAATCCGGCGAGTTTGAAAACAGATCCGCCGTCGTCATCTTCCTCCATCTCTCTCTATTACTTCGATTCCACAAAAACTTAAAAGAGACTCTGGATTTTCTTCTCAAACGATAAAGATCTTCTTTTCTCTCTTATCTAGCAACACATCCAAGATCTAACCTGTTAGAGATAATAATGAGATGTGTGCTAGATCTACAGACTTGTATGACAGATCTGTATGTGTGATGCTTAACAGAGAGATGAAAGGATAGTGAAGAGACGACACAAGAGATTTGTTAACGGGGTTCGGATAACCTACATCCCCGGGACCAAGTCCAGAATCATTCACTAGAATTAGAACGCAAAAGTCACATTTGCCAATGGTATCTAGCACACACTTGTGCCTACCACTCTAATCTA
The DNA here is from genome assembly GCF_000633955.1 of Camelina sativa. Classification (NCBI taxonomy): domain Eukaryota; kingdom Viridiplantae; phylum Streptophyta; class Magnoliopsida; order Brassicales; family Brassicaceae; genus Camelina; species Camelina sativa. The sequence goes on along the minus strand of NC_025702.1, from coordinate 3,483,106 downwards.
CATGAACTAAAAGAACTACCACTCTTTGTCGTTTCCGACGAGTGTGAACCTCTACAAAAACCACCAGCAGATTCTCTATCTTACTGGTGGGACAACACCACACACAACATGTGTGCTTCTCTCAATTTTAGGTATAAGGTGCATAAGCTTCTTCTTGCTACCACCTCTTCCTTTTATACCTCTTAGAGTTCTCCACAAACCCTAGGTTCCACAAGCTTCTTCCTCTTGACTTTTGGGTAAAAGCTTGTTCTCTTTTTGTCAACTTGACCCATGCTTTTGTTTCTGACACAGTTAACACAAGCATGCTTTTCTGACACAGCCGCTCCACTGTTTGCTGCAACTTGAAGCTTTTCCGCTCTGTTGCAATACACAACCTCTTCACGAGGTTTACCCTGTTTCCAGCTCTGTTGCACTACACAACCACCAAACATGTCTGCTCTGTTTCCACCTCTGTTGTACTTCAGGTTTACTCAACTGCTATATATCTGCTGTATTTCAGGTCAATCCAAAGACCACCAGACCCAAAACAACATCATCTCGTCTTTTGAGCCTCTAATGTCAGAGCTGGACCGACTACTAGGTCGTTCACAAGTGTTCGTTAGTTTTTGTAAAGACGAGCTTGGCGACAACTTTGTCATGCATCTCGTATGGGCTTTGAGAGACTCAGGGATCAATGTCTTCACAGACACCTACAACCCTAGAGAAAAACAACAGCAACAACAAGTATTGACAAGTAGTATAGAGAAGTCGAATATCGCGCTGGCCATCTTCTCAAAGAGGTACTCGGAGTCAAATTGGTGCTTGAATGAGCTTGCAAAAATGAACAAGCTTGCAAAGGAAGGAAAACTTGTGGTCATTCACGTGTTCTACAACGTGAAACCAAACGAAGTTAGAAAACTCCAGGGAGAGTTTGGAATACATTTTAGGGATACAAAAGAGAGATTTGCAATGGAACCAATGATGGTTCAAAGTTGGGAAGAATCCTTGAAGTCCCCTATTATGACAGGACGAATAGACATGAGCTTGGAAGCACACATGTGTTAAGAACATTGAACCAATTCTAGTTTCGTAGTATGACTTAGTATTTGGTCTTCTAATAATCTGTTTTCTACTCATGTTGCAGAAACGAATTTGCTCTTGTTCGCGCCATTGTTAGAGAGGTTTCAAGATTATTACCAAACTCTCCAAGAAGAAGAAAATTAGGGATTAGAGAAGTATTCTTCAGGGCTTTAATCGCTNTATAATATTACATAGTATATTATTTTATTTTCATTGTAATTTTTTATTTTCTTCTAAGAGTCGGATATTTTAATTTTCTCGATCTACCTCAAAGCCCATAAAATATTGCCTTTTCAAACAGTTTTTTTTTTGGTAATGGACAGGGGATTTACCCCCTGTAATTTATTAAATAAAAGACACTCAGACACGAACAAGCCTCGGAACCATAGTTCCTTGACCATCATCGTTTACAACAGCCTCTAAATTAGGCGGACACGACAGCAAGAATTGAAACCCTACATGTAAAGTAAAATCATATTGAGATAAGCCATCCACAAGACGGTTTGCCTCTCTATACACATGTGAAATACGGACTATCCAGTCCTTTGTTAAGAAGCCATGGCACAAGCGTACCAGGAAGGACAAAGGATGAGCATCATCAACCCCTGTCTTCAAAAAACCCACCACCAACTCTGAATCCACCTCCAATTCAAGCCGGATAATCCTCTTCCTCCATGCAATCAGCAACCCGTAATAGACACCCCATAGTTCTGCTAAAGTGGCCGAGCATATGCCAATATTTAGCACAAACCCCCCACACCAGGTTCCCCTCTCGTCTCTAAGCACATATCCACATCACCATTTTCATGCCCACCAAATTCCCATAGCAAACATAGTTGGCCACAAACACTCTCCCCCTGCATTTGCCTGTGTCTCTTGTACGAGATTTTATGTCAGTAATGAGAACAAAAATGATGTTTTTTCTCAATAATGCGGTAAGAAAATGTACCATTCCTACAATAACCATAACCTGGTTTAAACCGGTCCAAAAAGTAATCACACTCGATGGTGGTAAGTCAACTCGTTAGGCGTGAGGCTTGTCGCGTGTGACAACGCAGTGACGACAAAGGCAAGGCAAAGTCCCTTTTTTCTGATTCTCTAATTCTCCTCCACTATAAGAAGACATCCGTCG
>NC_025702.1:3451967-3480404 GCF_000633955.1 Camelina sativa | reverse complement strand
AAAAAAAAAAAAAAAAAAAACACATATTTCCAACAACAGCGACATTTCGACTCCAAAGTACATATCATTCGTTGTGATCAGGTTTTGTCCTATTCTCCTATCTTTACGAATCACCATCGTGTTAGACCTTTTCCTGATTTTTGGGTTTGATCTTTGTCGAACGATCCGTTAGTGTTCTCAATTGCAGAAAGCATAATTGAAGGCTATGAATCTTTATTTGTCTTATAGGTTTAATGATTTACTGACTCTAATAAGAATGATTAAGTAAAACCCTACTCGAAATTTCTCAACTTTATGATGTTTTAATTCGTTTCGTGACCCTTTCATGTGAAGATTGGTAAGAACGCATAGTATAAGAATCTGAGGTTTTGGATTTGTTTTGTGATCCTTTCTTTAAGGGAAATTGAGGTTGACCATGTGAAGATTATACAAGATTAAATTGATTTTTGTATCCATTGTTTCATTATTAGCAAAAACAAAAAATGGCAAGGTCAGGGGTTGATGAGACATCAGAATCTGGAGCTTTTGTGAGGACAGCATCAATATTCCACAACTTTGTTTCACAAGACCTTCATTCTCAGTTCCCAGCTGAATCCGGAAGATATCATCTTTACATATCTTATGCTTGTCCATGGGCTTGTAGATGTCTTTCTTACTTGATGATCAAAGGCCTTGATGATGCAATCACCTTCTCGGTTAGTACAATTCATATTCCTCTATCTCGCTGTTTCCATTTGGTATTAGACTGTTGAAGCTTTGTGTATTTTTATATTTGTATTTGATTAGTCGGTTCATTCCATTTGGGGAAGAACCAAGGAAACTGATGATCATAGAGGATGGGTTTTCCCGGATTCAGATACCGAGCTCCCTGGAGCTGAGCATGACTATCTTAATGGTGCAAAGACTGTGAGAGAACTCTACGAGATTGCTAGCCCCAACTATGAAGGGAAGTACACTGTTCCTGTAAGTTCTCCATCTCTTAGTGAACTCTCTCTAATCTCTCTTGTCCTGTTTCTTGAATGTTTTGTTTTGTTACTATTATGGCAGATTCTGTGGGATAAGAAGCTTAAGACTGTAGTTAACAATGAGAGTTCAGAGATAATCCGGATGTTCAACACTGAGTTCAATGGTATTGCGAGAAACCCGTCACTCGACCTTTATCCTTCTCATCTCAGAGACAGAATCGATGAGACTAACGAATGGGTTTTCAATGGGATAAACAATGGTGTTTATAAATGTGGGTTTGCTAGGAAACAAGAACCTTACAATGAGGTATAAACTCCTCAATGTCTACACCATCTTAACAAGGCTAAAACATTAATTGATACCATTGGATTGACCTCTTTTCTCTCCAGGCAGTGAACCAGTTATATGAAGCAATAGATAGATGTGAGGAAATACTCGGAAAACAGCGGTACATTTGCGGAAACACTTTCACTGAGGCAGATATCAGATTATTCGTCACCCTCATAAGATTTGATGAGGTATGTGAATCGAATTTTCTTCTTTGTTTACAATACACAGCTCATCATGTTCTTTTATTTGTGTTCCAGGTTTATGCGGTTCACTTCAAATGCAACAAGAGACTCTTAAGGGAGTACCCGAATATCTTCAACTACATAAAAGACATCTACCAAATCCAGGGCATGAGTAGCACTGTGAATATGGAACACATTAAGCAACATTACTTCGGAAGCCACCCTACGATAAACCCGTTTGGGATCATCCCTCACGGACCGGACATCGACTACTCTTCACCTCATGACCGCGACAGATTCTCCTCATGAAAAACCCATACATCATATGTCAAATGTTTTATCTCCTGTCAATAACAGCCTTGACAAATCATGTCTCTGTTTTTTTTTGGTTTAAAAGTTGATACTTGTGTGGAAATGTTGGAAGTGATGTTACTAATGTTGCTACATATTTCAAAGTGATTGTATTTTGGAGATTAACTTAAATGTTGAAACACTTGGAGACAAGCCTTTTGATATGCTTATTGTGTTAAAAGATGAAAAGGAGAGAGAGAGTGAGTTGTAAGCATGATAGCTCTTAATGACGTTTGAGTGTGATCACACCATTTTTGAAGATAAGTATACTAAAAAGGAAACATTATCGTTGAATGTTTTATCCATTTCTTGATTTTCTACTGTAGATTAAACGGCTTCTTTCAAGAATTTAAATTGAAATATACACTCACTGCAAAAAATCTTGTTGTAGAGAGCGATAAGTTTGACAAAGGTTTATTTGTCTATGTATTTTAGTAGATTATAAAATTGGGCAGATCTCACTGAATTTTCCAAATTTATATATGGATTTTTTTTAGAAATTTGTTTAAAGATACCAATGTTTACTCGTTTTTGTATTTTAATTTTACAACATTTTTTTTTTTAAAATAACTAACATTCCATATAATATAAACTTTTTTGTTAAATTTTAACCGGACTTTGAACTTATATTTATACATCTATCATTGAACAATAATTTATACATTCAAAGACTATGCAAGGAATATAGACAAAAGATCCTTATTTGGCTCTCACTTAAGTTGTACATATAATTTTTTAATTATTTTCTATTAAAAAAATTAATTAAAGTACACATTTTGAAAAAAAATATTAAAACAAACACACTGTTTTTAAAATAAATAAAAGTAGAAAATATACATTTGGCAAACAAAAGAGTCGCTGTTTCCTACAATTTTGGTTATGAGATTAAAAAAAAAAAAAAAAAGAAAAGTCTTCGCCGTCCACTCTCAAGCTCAACCAAAGTTCTTTGGGTCCTCCTCTCTATTATTACCACTTCTTCCTCCAATCTCCTCTACACGATCCTTCATTCATCACATGAGAAAAGATCCAACACTACTGATCGGTTAGTACTACTTCTTTCTTCTCTCCTCTCTCTCGAATATACACACAAAGTTCCAAAGTTTCTCTTTTGATTTTGATTAATTGCTCCGTTGTTTCACTCAATTTCTTAAGCACTTTTCATGTTTCCTCATCTGGGTTTATGACAAGTTTAAGTCTTGCGCATAGTTTTCCAATAAAGGTCTAACCTTTAATATACATAAAGCCAATTTGGGTTCTTGAGACTTTGGTTGGTTTAGTTTCATTGATGATTATGCACTTTAAGGTTGGTTGCTTCAATCATGATGAGCTGAGTTTTTTTGTTTGTTTTTATTCTGAATCTTTAGTACATGATTCAATTTAGTGTAGGTTGGTAAGTAGAGAGGTTGAAGATGGAAGGGAAAAGATTGGACCTTAGATTTCATCACTCTGTATCATTACAATCTGTGGAGTCTGCATTGGATTTGGATGAAAACGGTTACAATCATTTAAAAATGGCTTCTTCATCGCCGCTTCAACCGTTTCCATCTGGCGGTCAGCATCCTGAAACCAGTGCTGCTGCTGCTTACTTCTCTTGGCCTACTTCAAGTCGGTTGAACGATTCAGCGGAAGACAGAGCAAACTATTTTGCAAATCTTCAGAAAGGGGTTTTGCCTGAGACTTTTGATGGTTTACCTACAGGGAAAAAAGCTACTACATTGCTTGAGTTGATGATGATTAGAGCGTTTCATAGTAAGAATTTAAGGAGGTTTAGCCTCGGTACAGCTATTGGATTTCGGATTCGACGAGGTGTTTTGTCAAATATTGCAGCTATTCTTGTCTTTGTTGCTCGGAAAGGTCACAAACAATGGCTTAACCCTCTTCAGTGTTTACCTACAGCCTTGGAGGTGAACTATCTGTTGCCTATTCTACTTTACTTATCTTGGAACCTTCAGTAATGTAGATACTACAAACTTGGAACATATTGTAGAAGAATCCTTTTTTACTTTATAGTATCTTACTTTAACAGGGTCCTGGAGGAGTTTGGTGTGATGTAGATGTTGTTGAGTTTCAATATTATGGTGCACCTGCGCAAACGCCCAAGGAGCAGGTGTATACAGAGCTTGTTGATGATCTGAGAGGCAGTGGTTCGTCTATTGGATCTGGTTCACAGGTAACCAACCTCCCTGTAACTTTTTTACTAATTTGACAGACATGCTTATGATTCTCATATTGCAGGTGGCTAGTCAAGAGACATATGGAACCTTAGGTGCAATTGTAAAGAGTAAAACCGGTATCAGACAGGTTGGTTTCCTAACGAACCGGCACGTTGCAGTTGATTTAGACTACCCAAGCCAGAAGATGTTTCATCCATTGCCACCTAGTCTCGGTCCCGGAGTCTACTTAGGTGCAGTGGAAAGAGCAACTTCATTCATTACTGATGACCTTTGGTATGGCATTTTCGCTGGAACTAACCCAGGTAGCTCAGTAACAATGTATATAATAACTCTGATGTATAGTGGCGTAGCACAATTTTGATTAGGTTTCTCTCTTTTATGCAGAAACATTTGTTCGAGCTGATGGAGCCTTCATTCCATTTGCCGAAGACTTCAATATGAACAATGTAACCACAACTGTCAAAGGGATTGGTGAGATTGGTGATATCCATGCTACTGATCTACAGTCTCCAATTAACAGTCTAATAGGAAGAAAAGTTATCAAAGTTGGAAGAAGCTCTGGTTTGACCACTGGGACTATAATGGCTTACGCATTGGAGTACAATGACGAGAAAGGGATTTGTTTCCTAACCGATTTTCTTGTTGTTGGTGAAAACCAGCAGACTTTTGATCTTGAGGGTGATAGTGGAAGCCTGATTCTGTTGGCTGCGGGCGAAGAGAAGAATGAGAAACCACGACCTGTTGGAATTATTTGGGGAGGAACAGCAAACAGGGGACGGTTGAAGCTAAAAGTTGGGGAACAACCTGAGAATTGGACAAGTGGAGTTGATCTTGGTAGAGTTCTTAATCTTCTTGAGCTTGAGATCATTACTTCCAATGAGGGTCTTCAAGGTCAGTGTCATCCCCTTAAATTTGTTTTTTGCGGTGCTTTTAGTATACATTGTTTCCTTCAATGTCTCTTTTTCTGAGTGCAGCCGCGGTGCTGGAGCAGAGAAACGGTATTATGTGTGCTGCAAATGATTCCACCATCGTGGAATCATCTCCTGGTGTGTGCAATATTTCCAGGTGTAAAACGGGTGAGAACTTTGAGCCTATTAATCTGAATGTCCAGCAAGTTCTTAGAGAAGAAGAGAACTCAAACATTCATCCAGAGTTCCAAATAGAAGACGTGCTAGAATCAGCACCCGTGATCGAAGAACACCAGTTCATTCCAAGTTCAAGCAACAACGGATCCCCACTCCGTCAGAAAAGTAATGGACCAGAGAATCTCGAATCCAAAAACCTTTCTTCGCTTAAGACTAGTAGCTCGGGTGATGAGATTGGCTTTTCTTTGCAGTTAGGTGAGTCAGATGCAAAGAAAAGAAAGCGAACTGATTCAACGGATGGTTCTCAAGAACCATGAAGAGTGAATGTTATGCTTCATAACATACAAAAGGATTCTAGAGTAACATCATTATTCTTTTCCACTGCATTTTTCTACAGAGGAAAGATATTCAGGATAGCATATTTGTAAGGGCTATAGTCAAAAGTTATGAGCGTATTGTGTTGGTGGATTATGAACACCTATAATTTTGTTGTACCTCGAGAACACCTTGGAGCATAAACAATGGCAATGTAGCCTCCCAGAAGTTATAGTTATAAAATGTAAGTAGAAGAAGCCTTATGGATTAATTGGTTTAAATGCAAGTAGATGTTCTGATATTCATATTATTTAACACCATAAACTGAGTTTTAGACATACAATAGATACAGAGGAATATCAAACTAATGCTGCAAATTTTTTGACTCGATTAACGAACTTGAACTGTACTAATCTTTGTTGCTATTCGCTACCGGTAGATACATTTGGCCAACCTTGCTCAGCTTGAAACTTTACAAATTCAGCCAGAAGCTTGATTTCTTCGTCCTGCAACCGCGGTCCAAAGGTACATTGTCCTCTTGGCGTGCATTTCTCTCCAAACCCCTGAAGTGAACCATCAGACATATAATAACAGATCACTTAGCTAAATGGAAGGGCATTCTTGATTTATACAAGGATGATCTTGAAGAAGATCTTACCGGCATCCTTCCCTTTCCGTAGTAGGTAACACGAAATATCTCTTCTTCAGTATCAACTCCATTTCTGTAAGGTAAAAAAACAACAAAAACATTGCCAATCTTAAAGAGACAAAGATCAGTCTAACCAAAGCATAGCTTTCAGCGTAGATGAATTGGTTATTTTACCTTTGGAGGTCACTTGTGAAAAGCGTTGCACCCTGGAATAAGCAAAACAATGTGAGGTTATTGACTCCAAAGGGAAATGAAAGATGGCATGAGCCTTTGGTTTAAGTGCTTTATAAACTCACTGGTTGAATAATGTTTCCACCTGTATCGTGACACCCAATACAAGCTCTATTAAACAATGTTGCTCCTCTTTGTATATCCAAAGTCTGCCCAAGAGATTCTACACCACAACAATAACCACCAAAAGCAAGAAACTTTTCATGAACACATTCAAAACATACTTTAATTCCAGTTGCAATTCAAGGATACATTGATTCCGGTTGCAGAATCCAGATTCCATATCAGTACAAGTTCCAACAAGAAAACATTCTTTTAAAGTGAAGAGCTGTTCTGTAATGTCTCAAAAAAAAAAAAAGCAAACACTCTAATAAAGGTGGAAGCTTTTGGTCGGAGGAATGAAATAAGGTTTTACCTGGAGGGTGACAGATGGGTGAAACAGCAAGTAGAACCGCTGTGAGTGGCGGAGCTAACTTCTTGACCAGAAAGTTCAAATCTTTGTTGTGGTTTAGAGGAATTGAGTATTTCAAATCTCTCTCTCTTCCATTGCCCTTTCGAAAAAACAAAATATTATAAAGTCAAGGTCATGTATGAAACGATACCTAACCAAATGTGTGCAGAGAGAGAAAGAAATTAGAGAGAACCTTTTGGGAGGAACAGAAAAGATTGGAGGTGCGAGCAGAGGCACAAGAGAGAAGAAGACTCATCTCGATGAGTGAATTGGCGTCTCTGCTTCTTTTGGCAATTTAACCGGTTTTTGGGTTAAACCAAATTTGCTTTGGATTTGACCCCATTGTTAAAGCAAGAGAGAAGAAACCAATGTTGCTAATGTTAATAGACTTATCCGGAAATTAATAAAAAGTATTTGTATTTTAAGCAAGTGACATCTTTGTCATCATCATCCTGGTTCTAGAATCAAAAATCGTTTGCTGTACCGAGTGACATCCTTGTCATCATCATCAACCTATAACGATTTAACTAAACGGATTCCGTGAAAATGTTGGGATCGACAATATTTTGATAGTTCATGTAGACAAGTTCAAATTTAATACTAGTTCTTATGGTATATGCATGGTATATCTAAAGCAAATCTAGAAAACGTATATTTTTTTTATTCTATTAACATCTTTAAATGACTTTAAACAGTAATCCAAACTACCGAACCCAAACAAGCTCAACTGTCATCTTTCAGCCTTGAAGCTGTTGTACCGGGTAAGGTTGATCCCTCTGTTGTTTGCTTATCTTCTATGTGTAACAAAATACAATAACTCAACGTGTTAATCTAAGAGGGGTTTTTGCTGTTACTAAACGAACCTGTTCTTGAGTGCAATCTGTTTTTGTTTCCTAGCTCTGAAATTTAGAGGAAATTTCCATTGATGTTCTTGGAAAAGCAAATGATGGTTAACCCAAAAGTCGCACTTGAACATGATGGGGGAGAAAAATCTACAAGAAAGATGCTGCATTTTTCGTTAAGCTGCAACCTGGTGCGCCTTTGGTACCATGAGCCTNTCATAGTTACCGGTAGTTATGATCGTTGGGGTGGTTTTTTTTTTTAAACGAATGTAAAATTTTATTCACCAAAAAAACTATTTCTTACAACATGGTTATAAGTTTAATGAACAAAGAAGTTTTTGAGTTTCGAACAACCAGTTCTAAGTTCTACTGGAGAACCACATCACAAGGATGTCGGCATATTTCCTGTTTCCGGAGTGGAAGAGTAGCAGAAGTCTGTTCTAATGGTTTTGTAGATTAACCGGTGCAGGCGAAGGGCAGAAATTGGGTCTTCACCGTGTCTACGGTTATTACGCTCTCTCCATATTGAGTGAATGGTTGTCTGAAAAGAGTATCTCAGAAAAAGCAGAGAGTGGCTGGCAAGGGAGGATCCTGAGATGAGTAGTTGAAGTTGATCCCAAACAGAAGTTGACTGTCTCCCAAGGAATCCGGAGGTGAGCTGTGTCCAGATTTGATGGGAATAGAGGCACTGAAAAAATAAGTGATTTCTTGTTTCCAGCGGATCATGACAGAAGACACAAGCTGAATTCACATGGCTGTTCCATTTCAACATTCTATCACCTGTAGAGAGTTTGTTGTGCAGTCCAAGCCATGTTATGAATGCAAACTTTGGTGTGGCTTGTGAGAACCACACTCCTTTTGCCCACTCACAAACTGGTTGGTCGACGCGAATTAGCTTCCAAGTGTCCCCCGTCAAAAATTTCGGTTTGAACCCAGTGCTAGAATTCCATAGGTTCACATCCTCCAAATCAGGCCGGCGTTTGGATCTTGCTACTGCAATCTCTGTTTCAACATTGTTCAGAATCTGAAGTCTATGTCTTCTGCTTTGATGTGTGTTAACCACTAACTCCACTGTTGCTGTTTTCGGAATCCCTAGATCAATACACCCCCTAGGACCGATAACATCAGCCAGAGTTCCCATGGGAGACCATCTATCATACCAGAACGATGTGTTCCGGCCGTTTTTTATTTCCATTCGATGAAAAGTTTTTGCAAGGCCTCGTAGCTTGAGTAGCTTCCTCCACATCCAAGAACCATTATAAGATGTTGCTTTTAAGTCCCAAAAGGATTCTTGACGGATAAGATTTGTATGAACCCACTGTCCCCACAACGACGTCTTAGCAAACAGACGCCAAATGAGCTTAAGTCCATAGACTGTGTTGGTTTCCTTGAGTGGCCTGAGACCCAGACCACCCTCACTTTTGGGAAGACAAACAACGTGCCAAGATACCTTTGCCTTATGTGGATTTAGGATTGGTCCACTCCAGAGAAAAGCATAGCAAAGTCCTTCAATTTCCTTTACACACTTGCCCGGTAAACGAAAAGCAGAGGACCAGAAGTTCACAATGCTCATAAGGACCGATTGTATGAGTTGCAGACACCCTCCATATGATAGTGCACGGCTCGTCCAAGTACTGATCCGTTTGCGAACTTTTTCAATTAGAGGCAAGTAATCAGTGCTTGTCATTGCTTTGGTCATAAGAGGCAGTCCAAGATAACGTACCGGTAGCATTCCCTTTTGCAAATGGGAAATTTCCTCTGATCTCTTCCTGCACTTGCTCTGATATTCCAGCCATATATAAAGTAGATTTTTCGAGACTAATTTTCAGACCTGAAATCTTGGCAAACTCATCGAAGATAGATATGACTCCTTCGACTGATCGTTTGGTGCCTTCTGCAAAGACCATGAGGTCGTCTGCAAAACACAAATGTGTTAAGAGGAGGTTGTGGCATCGGGGATGATAGCCAAACTTATTCTCTTCCGCTGCTTTGTTGATCAAGATGCGTAGCACATCCCTCATGTTCATCCGTTCACCAGCTGCATACGCAGTGCAAGCCAAACCAACTTCCACAATTTTGTTGAGGCAATCAATTTTTGTGGGAAGTTGTGCACCACAAATATCGTCCATGAGCCCTTTAAATCTAGGGTCAATCACTTCCACAATTGCATTATTTTGAAACCCATGACTTATCCATTTCACCAAACTTTGATCTCCTTGGAAGCTCTCGTCCATTGGGCTTTTCCCACTAAAAAGCTCTAACAACATCACTCCAAAGCTATACACATCTCCTGCTCGTGATGGCTTTTCTCCAAGTCCATACTCTGCATGCATGTATACCACAGAATATATATAGTTCATAAAAGCGGCTAACGGCACACTTGTGAAAGAAAACATTTGTCAAAGAAGAAACAAGCATCATGAATGATCATCAAAAAATTTTATTTAGTTATAAAATTTACTAGGTAATTCATATTCCACAGAAGAATTTATTGTTTTAAATTGAATAAAATATAAAAATTAATATCCGAGTACACATACCTGGAGGAACATAACCAATGGAGCCTTTCAAGACGTGCGTGGAACTTATAGAAGCATGGCGACCATCATCAGATGCATTGAATAACACACGAGCCAGTCTGAAGTCTCCAACCTTTGCAACCATTTCTTCGTTTAGAAGAATATTGCTTGGTTTCAGATCACAATGAACAACAGGAACCTCACAATCATTGTGCAAATAATCCAACGCATATGCAATGTCAATGGCTACATTTACTCTTTCTTCAAGACTTAAACCAACACTCCCATCAGAGTTTACCTTCCTGCCTTTGATCCATTCTTCTAAGCTCCCATTGCTCAAAAACTCATACACCAAAGCTAGAAACTCTGTGTTTTTGAAGTCTATGTTTGAGCAAGAAGTTATTAGTTTCACAAGATTCCTGTGCCTTACGCTCCTCAAAGCCTCACACTCTGCGATAAAGCCTTTATAGTATCCGTGAGCTTTGAGATCGATGACTTTTACTGCAACATCAACCCCTCGTATCACCCCTTTGAATACTGATCCAAAGCTTCCAACGCCGAGAAGGTTTATAGAAGTGAAACTATCAGTAGCTCTCCTGAGCTCATCATATGAGACATTCATGAATGGTTCCTTGGTGTCAAGGATACTCCTTTATGATCATATCNCCCTCTGCAAATGGGAAATTTCCTCTGATCTCTTCCTGCACTTGCTCTGATATTCCAGCCATATATAAAGTAGATTTCTCGAGACTAATTTTCAGACCTGAAATCTTGGCAAACTCATCGAAGATAGATATGACTCCTTCGACTGATCGTTTGGTGCCTTCTGCAAAGACCATGAGGTCGTCTGCAAAACACAAATGTGTTAAGAGGAGGTTGTGGCATCGGGGATGATAGCCAAACTTATTCTCTTCCGCTGCTTTGTTGATCAAGATGCGTAGCACATCCCTCATGTTCATCCGTTCACCAGCTGCATACGCAGTGCAAGCCAAACCAACTTCCACAATTTTGTTGAGGCAATCAATTTTTGTGGGAAGTTGTGCACCACAAATATCGTCCATGAGCCCTTTAAATCTAGGGTCAATCACTTCCACAATTGCATTATTTTGAAACCCATGACTTATCCATTTCACCAAACTTTGATCTCCTTGGAAGCTCTCGTCCATTGGGCTTTTCCCACTAAAAAGCTCTAACAACATCACTCCAAAGCTATACACATCTCCTGCTCGTGATGGCTTTTCTCCAAGTCCATACTCTGCATGCATGTATACCACAGAATATATATAGTTCATAAAAGCGGCTAACGGCACACTTGTGAAAGAAAACATTTGTCAAAGAAGAAACAAGCATCATGAATGATCATCAAAAAATTTTATTTAGTTATAAAATTTACTAGGTAATTCATATTCCACAGAAGAATTTATTGTTTTAAATTGAATAAAATATAAAAATTAATATCCGAGTACACATACCTGGAGGAACATAACCAATGGAGCCTTTCAAGACGTGCGTGGAACTTATAGAAGCATGGCGACCATCATCAGATGCATTGAATAACACACGAGCCAGTCTGAAGTCTCCAACCTTTGCAACCATTTCTTCGTTTAGAAGAATATTGCTTGGTTTCAGATCACAATGAACAACAGGAACCTCACAATCATTGTGCAAATAATCCAACGCATATGCAATGTCAATGGCTACATTTACTCTTTCTTCAAGACTTAAACCAACACTCCCATCAGAGTTTACCTTCCTGCCTTTGATCCATTCTTCTAAGCTCCCATTGCTCAAAAACTCATACACCAAAGCTAGAAACTCTGTGTTTTTGAAGTCTATGTTTGAGCAAGAAGTTATTAGTTTCACAAGATTCCTGTGCCTTACGCTCCTCAAAGCCTCACACTCTGCGATAAAGCCTTTATAGTATCCGTGAGCTTTGAGATCGATGACTTTTACTGCAACATCAACCCCTCGTATCACCCCTTTGAATACTGATCCAAAGCTTCCAACGCCGAGAAGGTTTATAGAAGTGAAACTATCAGTAGCTCTCCTGAGCTCATCATATGAGACATTCATGAATGGTTCCTTGGTGTCAAGGATACTCCTTTATGATCATATCATCTGTCAAGGATACTTCTTTATTATCAGAATATCTCATCATCTCTGTTATGGAAACTCTTGAAATTATACTTACTCTAGAATATTCTCTTGTAAACACTATATAAGAAGCTGTACATTACATTGTGAATATATGAGAAACATACCTATTCTACATGGTATCAGAGCATTAACGATACCCTAGGAACCTCTCTTTATTTTCTTTTCAGCCGCCTCCTCTCTTCTCTGTTTTTCTTTCTCAAACTCTGTTTTTCTCCTCTTCTTCTTCTTCGTTCACCAATGGCTGCGTTGAACCTCTCGACAACACTCTGTCCCTCCTCACTGTGAACATGTCTCATGTCACAAAGCTCACCTCCAGCAACTATCTGATGTGGAAACTTCAGGTACATGCTCTCCTTGATGGCTATGACCTCACCCCCTATCTTGATGGCTCTTTCCCTGCACCACCGCCCACCACTCTCGTCAATGGTGTTGCTACCCCAAACCAGACTTTTCTCAAGTGGAAGCGTCAAGACAAGCTCATCTACAGCGGTCTTCTTGGATCCATGACCCTCCCCATGCAATCTGTTGTTTCTAGTGCCAAAACCTCTGCAGACATCTGGCAGACGCTGGCGGAGACCTATGCCAATCCAAGCAGAGCACATATTCACCAGATCCGCAACCAGATCCAAGAATGGACCAAAGGAACCAAGTCTGTTGAAGAATACATGCATGGTCTCACTACCAGGTTTGACAAGCTGGCTCTCCTTGGTAAACCAATGGAACATGACGATCAGATTGAGCGTATCTTGGCTGTGCTCTCCGATGACTACAAAATTATCATCGACCAAACTGAGGGTCGTGATGTTGCCCCTTCCATCACGGAACTCCATGAAAAACTACTCAACCGCGAGAACAAGCTTCTCTCCGGTGCCACTCAATCCTCTCCAGCACCTATCTCTGCCAATGTTGCTACCACCAGCTATGGTCCAAACTCGCGTACCGGAAAACAACACCAGCGTCAGGATCACCAATCCTCTCGCTACTCTCACAATCATCGTGGTGGACGTGGCTATCAAGGTAAGTGTCAGTTTTGTGGCCTCCATGGTCACAGTGCAAGGCGATGCCCACAACTGCAATACCAACAACCCCTTATCCCGAGTGGTTCAATGTCACCCATGCACCGCCCGTGGCAGCCACGTGCCAATATGGCTCTTGCCTATCCTCATTCAAGCACTCCCTGGCTTCTTGACAGTGGTGCCACACATCACTTGACCAGTGATCTACACAATCTGGCAACCCACCAACCGTATCATGGAGATGATGCGGTTCTCATTGGTGATGGGTCCGGTCTTCCGATTACGCACACTGGTTCACTTTCGTTACCCTCCTCCTCTCGTACCCTTTCCCTTACCAATGTCTTATGTGTTCCTCATATTGCCAAAAATTTGATTTCTGTTTATCGCTTATGTAACGCTAACCAAGTCTCTGTGGAATTCTTTCCGGCATGGTTTCAGGTGAAAGATCTGATGTCGGGGGTCCCGTTGCTCCGCGGCAAGACAAGGAATGAACTGTACGAGTGGCCGCTATCTCCCTCCACCATTAATTCTTTCTTTGCTTCCTCTTCTCCAAAATTATCTTCCGTTGATTGGCATAACAGACTTGGACATCCCTCCTTTGTTATTCTCAACAAAATTATCTCCACTTTTTCTCTATCTTGCTCACATGTTGTACCACAAAATAATGTACTGGTTGCTCCATTAATAAAACACACAAACTTCCATTCTCGCAAAACACAATATCTTCTTCTCGTCCACTTCAATATATCTATACTGATGTTTGGACCTCTCCTATCTATACTGACAATTGATCACTACAGCCGATACACTTGGTTATACCCTCTAAAAGCCAAATCACAAGTCAAGGAGGTGTTCACTGCCTATAAAGCTCTCGTAGAAAACAAGTTCAACACTAAAATT
Source organism: Camelina sativa (assembly GCF_000633955.1). Classification (NCBI taxonomy): domain Eukaryota; kingdom Viridiplantae; phylum Streptophyta; class Magnoliopsida; order Brassicales; family Brassicaceae; genus Camelina; species Camelina sativa. The sequence goes on along the minus strand of NC_025702.1, from coordinate 3,466,236 downwards.
GGAACACTTTACTCAGACAATGGAGGAGAATTCATCGCACTTCGCTCATTCCTCTCCGCCTCTGGCATTGAACATCTTACATCTCCGCCTCACACACCAGAACATAACGGCATCTCTGAGCGAAAACATCGCCATGTGGTGGAAACTGGCTTAACTCTTCTCACACACGCCGGCATTCCCAACACATACTGGAGTTATGCATTCACAACAGCGACATATCTCATTAATCGCCTACCTTCCCCAACAATCAACATGGAGAGCCCATACCACCGTCTCTTTGGAAGCACTCCCAACTATGACAAGCTTCACACATTCGGTTGTCTCTGCTTCCCCTGACTCCGACCATACACAGCTCATAAGCTTGAAGAGCGGTCTACTCCATGTGTCTTCATCGGTTATTCACCAACGCAGAGTGCCTATTTGTGTCTTCAACCTACCACTGGCCGAATCTATGTCTCCCGACATGTCAAGTTTGATGAACAATTCTTCCCTTTTAGTAATCATGACTCGCCTCCTAGCTCTGTTCCTATCCCGTCCTCGCCTTCTTCTGCTCCAATAACGAACATTTCTCTTCCAGCGCCACTCGTACAGCCACAAGCTTGTCTCCGCAGTCGTCTCTGGGACTTGCGACCTCTGATCTTCACCGGTCGTCACCTTGGACGAATCCTGCTCTGTCGTCGGGATCGAATTCCTTAACCGATGAGACAATATCTTCTTCGACCTCGCCAAATGTTCCCAGGCCTGTTTCTTCCTCCAACCCATCCTCGGCCCAACAAGAACATTCCACGCCATCACTGACTCAAAGCCCAAATCGAGCCCAACATTCAGCCTTTTCCCAAACACAAACCACCTCTACCGACACACACCCAAATCGACAATCTCCACAACCATCGCCTTCTCCTCAACCACTCGTCGTCCCTGCTCCACCCCCGGTTTTCGATGCTCACCCTATGCAAACACGTCGCAAAAACAACATCACCAAACCCAACTACAAATACAACCTCTCTGTTGCTCTTTCCACCCACATCAAACCCGAACCACGAACAGTGAACCAGGCGTTGCGAGACCCGAATTGGCGAGGAGCCTGGTCTGAAGAGATCGATGCCTTTGCACTCAATGAGACGATGTATCTCGTTCCACGACAATCTCATATGAATGTTGTCGGCTGCAAATGGATTTTTAAAAATAAATTCTCTACTAATGGTTCTCTTAGCAGGTGCAAAGCTAGACTTGTAGCTAATGGGTACAACCAGCAGCTAGGACGAGATTATGAAGCCACCTTCAGTCCAGTGATCAAAGCCACCACCATTCGTACAGTTCTCGATGTTGTCGTCTCCTCCTTCTGGCCTATAACAACAATTAGACGTCAACAATGCCTTCCTCCAGGGAACACTAACTGAAGAAGTCTACATGGAGCAGCTTCCTGGTTTCATCGATCCCGACAAACCGTCCCATGTGTGTCGTCTACGCAAAGCCGTTTATGGATTAAAACAAGCTCCCCGTGCCTGGTACTTGGAACTTAAGAATTTTCTAACCTCCATTGGTTTCCACAACTCACTAGCAGACACGTCTCTGTTCGTTCTTCTCCATGGCAACCAGTTTGTTAACTTGTTGGTCTATGTAGACGATATTCTTGTCACAAGTAACACAACTGCTGGCATCGAACGGGTTCTATCCCTCTTGGCTGAACGATTCTCTATAAAAGATCCTGAGGATCTCAATTACTTTCTCGGTCTCGAGGCTCATCGAACACCAAAGGGATTGCATCTGTCACAGCGCAAATACATTCTAGATGTCCTTCACCGCTACGATATGCAAAATTCCAAACCGGTGGCTACACCGATGGCTACCTCTCCCAAGCTGTCTTTACGTTCTGGTACTCCACTCCCTGATCCGTCTGTTTATCACAAGCTTGTGGGAAGCCTTCAATATCTTGCCTTCACTCGCTTGGATATCTCCTATGCTGTTAACCGCCTTTCTCAATTCATGCATCAACCAACCGATGAGCACTTCAAAGCCGCCAAACGAGTTCTACGCTACCTGGTAGGTACGACGACACACATAATCTTCGTTGCAGCTAAGAACAGTCTCAATCTACATGCCTTCTCTGATGCGGACTGGGCCGGTGACACCAATGCTTACATCGTCTATCTTGGTAGCCACCCTATCTCATGGTCGGCCAAGAAACAAACCGGCGTAGCTCGCTCATCAACAGAGGCAGAATACAGAGTTGTTGCATATGTCTCTGCCGAGATAACATGGGTATGTAACTTGCTCTCTGAACTCGGAATCACGTTGGCCAAGACACCCGTTGTTTATTGCGATAACGTGGGTGCCACGTTTCTATGTGCGAACCCGGTATTTCACTCCAGGATGAAACATATTGCTCTGGATTATCACTTCATCCGCGGTCAAATACAACGAGGAGCATTCCGTGTAGCTCATGTCCACACCAAGGATCAACTGGCGGATGCCCTCACCAAACCTCTTAACCGTGCTCGCTTCATTGAACTTAGAGACAAGATTGGAGGTTCTAGATCAACTCCATCTTGAGGGGGAATGTCAAGGATACTCCTTTATGATCATATCATCTGTCAAGGATACTTCTTTATTATCAGAATATCTCATCATCTCTGTTATGGAAACTCTTGTAATTAGACTTACTCTAGAATATTCTCTTGTAAACACTATATAAGAAGCTGTACATTAAATTGTGAATATATGAGAAACATACCTATTCTACACTTGGAAAGTGAAGTACTTGATGATGTAGATATGATAGACTTTGTTGCTTTTCTTTTTAAAAGCAAGAAAGATACCATGCCTATCGCAATTAAACCTACCACACATATAACAATGGTCACTATCAAAAGATTTTTGCGCATCCGAGTTTTTCGACAAGTGGTGCGAGTGCATAGCTTCGGATTTCCCTCCATATAAACGTTACTCTTATACTTAAAAATCCCATTACTTGGGATCCATCCTTCAAGATTCTTGAATGAAAGATTCAAGGACTTCAAAGCTTGTAAATCTTGAAGCTTCAAGGGAATAAAACCAGAAAACTGGTTTGAAGATAGATCTAGAAGCTCTAAAACCTTTCGGTTCTGCTAATGTTTCCGGAATTGGTCTAGACAGATGATTCCTAGCCATGTTTAGCTTCTCCAAGCTCTGACAACCTTTGATAGAAGAAGGAACGTTGCTTGATAAATGGTTGTCAGAGAGATCTAGGCTTACAAGGTTTTCGAGGCAACTTATATCTTGAGGCATATGACCAGATAACAGGTTCTTAGATAAATTCAAGATGGCACTCAAGCTTTGAAGGTTGAGAACTCCATTTGGTATGCTTCCATTTAGCATGTTGTTGGATAAGTCCATGGATAGAATATTCTTGAAGTTTTCAAATGATGGTGGGATCATATCTTCTAGTTTGTTATGAGATAGATTGATCTCATTTAATGCGCCAAGATCGCCCAAAGAATTTGGGATTCTACCAGCAAGTTGATTTCTCGCGAGTTCTAGTACTTGTAACCCTTTCAAATTCCCAATCTCTTGGGGGATTTCACCAGTGAGTGAATTGTCACTCATGTTAAGGAGTGTCAAGCCTGTGAGATGCCCTATCGATTCAAGAATTTTACCTGTGAAGCGGTTTCCTCCCATGAAAAGTTTCGAACGATTCTTCGAAAGATTGCCGATAGAATCAGGAATAACACCTTCCAAGAGATTTCCATCAAATGCAAGGAAGTTAAGTTGCGAGCTATTACTCAAAGATTTGATGAACTGATCAAGATCTTGGTCTTTATCCCAAACTAACTTGTTGAATCCAACATTGTACATTTCTAGAAATGGGAGATTGCCTAGTCTTGATGGTACGGTCCCTTCTAGAAGGTTATGCGCAGCACGGATCACCTTAATGTTTGTGAGGTTATATAAAGAATCTGGAATCTCTCCGGTGAACTTGTTGAAACATATGTTGAAAACCAAGAGCTTAGGAAGTGTGTCTCCTATGTTGCTTGGAAATTGACCATATAAGTTGTTTGAAGCAAGAACTAAAGAGACAAGAGAAGATATGTTGTAAATAGAAGGAGGAACCGTTCCAGTGAGGTTGTTTATGGTGAGATCAAGGACTTGTAGCTTTTCAAGACGACCTAATTCGTATGGTATTGGACCACTAAGAGAGTTTGTACTCAGGCTTAAAACAGTGAGCGATGAAATGTTTGAAAGAGATGGAGGGATTGGTCCATAGAAAAGATTATTGCCCAAGTTTAAGATATTGAGGTTTTTGAGATCACCAAGTTGGTTTGGAACAAGACGAGTGATCGTGTTTGAAGTTAGATCGAGGATGCGGAGATTGACTAACTTGCTTAAGTTGGAAGGTAAGGATTCTTCTAAGCTGTTGGAGCTTAGATTAAGAACCTTTAGACGGAAAAGATTTGTGATCTCTTTTGGAATTGTACCTTGAAGTTGGTTATTTTGAAGTTGAAGAGATGTGAGAAAAGAGAGATTACCAATACTTGGGCTTATAGAACCGCTGAGACCGTGACTAGAGAGATTTATGGAAGCCACTCTTCTGTTTCTTGTGTTGCAAGACACGCCAGTCCAGTTACAAGGAGATGTGTTTTGGTCCCAAGAGAGAAAAAGAGTTTGTGGGTCTTGGCTTATTTGAGACCTAAACGAGATCAAAGCTTCTTTGTCCGTATTTAGAGAAAGAGAAGCTGAAGCAACAACGGAAAATGTTGAAATTAAAAATACATATAGAAGAAAAGACAGACGACTGAAATTGCCTAGAGGATGATGAACACTCAACCCCATTTTTAAAGATCTCTTTCTAATCGGTTTCTCTCTGTTTTGCATATGTGAAAAGATCTAAGAAAGGTTTGACGATTTATAGTGATTTATTGGAGTACGTGTTTGGTTGGAAGTTGGAACAAGTTCAAATTAACCTAACGTCTTAAATCAAATACAAAAGACCATAAGCTTGCTTGACTCTATTATGTGTGTGGCCTACATTATTGACACTATTTTCTATCAAGTTTTCATACCTTAACTCAATTACGTGTGACAAATTTTTATACATTATTGACATTTTGGTATATATATATATATATATATTCTTCTATCAATATATATATATACATATATATATATACATTTTCTATCAATATTTTTTCACCCCTGTTGAACGAAGTGATGCACAAAACGTATCTTTTACTTATTACGTAGTACATTATTCAACAACAAAAAAAAGAGGAAACTGCAGTGCAACTGTAGTGAGACATTTTTTTTGATAAATAAACAACCAGACACAAATTTTGATACGTAATCACGTTTGTATTAAATTCTCTGATAAGATCAATTAAAATATTTTTTAAAGAACTACATGAATTAATTTACTGAAGTGCTAGATGAAAAAATTTCATCTTATATTATTCTTTTAAACTATCAGTGATAGTTTTTTTCCCCAAATTTGGGTTCTTTTTTATTTATTTACGTACGTCCTGGTTAAAACTTAAACACAAAAATCTTAAAGCCATACTAATAATTTGCTATCCACATTATTAATATATGAACCTCCAAACCTCCTCTGATATATTGATCGAGCAATATAGCCACTCGTTTTTTTCCGTGCAAAGAGAAGAATGAGTCATAGGGTTTTTCCCTTTTGATAAGAGATAAAAAAACAAAGAAGAAGGAAAAAAAAAGGGTTTGTTTGCATATTAGTATATTTTGAAAACTTAATTGGTAAACTAATACATTTACTATTCAAAATTAGAAAAATAGGTGTTGTGTAATAGAGAATGTGTAAGATATGAGAGATTATGGGAGATATGCTTTGATGAGAAGATTACCAAAAGGGTATGTGTGGGTGAGAAATAAATTTTTTTTTATTTTAATTATAATTATTTAAATAATTGTTAATATAATTTTTTTTAGAAATTTTCTTGGATACAAAAAAAATCTATAGTTTTTTCTTTACAATTTGATATTAATTTTATTTAATAATTATTTAATATATTATATACATCTTTTGTATCCGTACACCTTATTTACTGTACAAATGTCTATATACTTTATTAAGTGTACAAACACATAATATTAAGTATACATAAAATTAAATAAGGTGTACAAGTCCTCTGCTACGAATGTTTGTAAAAAAAAATTAACATTATCAAATAAAATCATCAAACAAAATGCATATCAAAAAGGAAAAAAACTTAGATTTTTATACATCTTTAAAATTTTAGAAAACCAATTTTAATACCCAGCATTTTTGTTTTTAAGATTGTTGGGAGCTTAATAATAATAAAAAAAAAAATTAGAGTTTAAATAACATGTGTTATAAATATAAAATGTTGATGAGGATTGAAATGTCTTGTAAACAGTAGAAAACAGTAAAAAAATATGGAATTTGCTAATTGTAAACAGTAGAAAACAGTAAAAAAATATGGAATTTGCTAATTGTAAACAGTAATTGTACTACTTCTACAAATTTATTTTGAAAACGGTCTATTTTGTCAAATAACTCAAAAAAACTTTGACTTATTCTCTTTTTTGACTTGTTCTCCTTTTGCAATGTAAGATTTAGACGAAGTATGACTTTTTCAAATGCTGTTAATTTTTGGTAGACGGTCCGAGGTTCACAAGAACTACACGTGTCTACATGTTGGTGTTGGATTTTGTATGTAAACCCTGCGTCGAGCTGATCAGTTTAGTCAAAAAGCCGGTGTGATGGGTTTCTACCGGTTCTAGTGACAAAGCCGGTTTCAAATACAAAAGACTAAACCCACCAGAATTCGGTTTTGTGATGAGAGAAAAATAAAATTAAAGAAATATAGAAATAAAATAAAATACTTACTCTTTCCCTAGTTTCCCAAGATGATACAGAAAATCTTATTTTGAGAATGTAAGTTCCAAAAATATACTCAAACTAAAAAAAAGGTTAGTAGCACGTCGACAAAAATTTTGGTGATTTCGATTTTATTAGTTTGAGTATATATATTGATAAGAAAGAAACGGTATAAACTCCATTTCTTAACTTTCGATGCACTGTTACAAAGAATAGAGCCACCGACACATCAGTAATTCATCAACTCTATCTTCCTAAGAGACACATATGTCACTCATTATCCAACAAACAATGCATGACTAATACAATCCTTTCTCCTCTGTATGTATAGGCTAGCTATACAATAATAGTTATGTTTACTACGTGAACTAACTCATCTTCATCCTCACACGTACCTCTCATGTGCTTATTTTATACCCTTATTGCTTTTAGTTTCCTTTTAGCAAAAGTTTCTGATTGCGCACATTGGATTATATGTTTGATCGTGTTAATCTCATTGTAAAATTTTTAACTGTAGAACGAAGAAATTGGTGCACAAAAACACAAATTTTATTAATGACATTTTATTTTTCATTTATATTTTTTATATGTCCATACTATAGATATAGCAGAATCAGTTTTCACAAAAGTGAAGACATAAAAAAATTGATGGATATTGGAAATGGTAAAAGTAACAAAATGTACAAACACTAAAACACTATTTTAGAAACTTACAGGTTTTGAAAATGTACTATTTTGCCAATAAACCCAAAAATATATATATACTGTATTGATACACAATATAAACCTGTAAAAATATTCACGTTCCATATAACCAGCAAGCAATCAAATTAATGCATACAAAATGCATTAAAGTTGGTGTTTAGAACGAATTACAACGCCTTTGACTATAAGCCCTGACTTCCACATATTGGCTTCGTGTTCATACAGTGAGAAGCTGATCTCTCCTACGCTCTCCTTAGACATAATGAACTCACCGGCCGAAATATCTAACCATTGCTTCCCAATGTGTTCCACAAAGCTCACACTCTGCTCTTGAGGTGTCTCACTACCACTAGGCACGACCAACTTCAGCTTAACCGGTGCCCAGTCCCATCCATAAGCTTCATCTTCTAGCTTAACCACGAATATCACCTCGTACGTTATTCCTAGAGACAGGTCTTTTGTGTCGAACTTTCCTGACACGTCTAACCAGCAAACTTGATCCAACAGCGCGGCTTCAACGACTTCCTCGCTGCAAAAAATAAAAAAATAAAAAAAAATAAAAATACCCGTTTATATATTAGAAGAATGGTCTATATAATATATATTATGGACATATCAAAAATATAATTGGAAAATAAAATATCATTAATAAAATTAGTTTTTTTTTTGCACCAATTTTCTTCATCTATGGTTAAAATTTACAATAAATAAACAAAATAAGACATATAATCCAATGTGCATAATCATAAACTTTAGATCAATGCTTTGTTCATATGCATCACTTGCACTGAGTTATGACTAGGATCTATCACGTATGAAATAAAAGAGAGCATATATAAAACAAGTGAAAATATACCAGTTGACACAAATTTGGCAATTAATTGCTAGATTAACACTCCACCATATCCAATAACTAGAATGATCCAATTTATATGTAAAATGAATAAAAACCCAGAAATTTTNAAATTTTTTTTTTTTTTTTTTTTTTTTTTTTTTTTTGAAAAAAAAACGAAAAACCTAAAAATGATAGTGTTTAATATTTTGATTTAAAATATGATTTATTAAAAATATAAAATGATTAAAAAAGATGATGTTTATTTTTTAATATAATATATAAAAATAAAATATGATTTAATATATAATGTATAAAAGTAATATTCAAAAAAATTTTATAAAAAAATTATGTATAAAGATATGATGTAAAAATATGAAGTTTAAGATTATATAGTTTAAATAAGTTTTATAAAAAATATAATGTATGAAATTATAACTAAAAAATAATGTATATAAAAAATGTTAAAATAAGATTTATGAAAATATAATATAATATATAAAAATATGATTTTGAATATGATGTTAACTTTTTAATATGATTTAGGAAAATGAAAATGTATAAAATATGCTTTAAATATAAGAGTTTAAAAACATGATTCATAATATGATTTATAAAAAAAATATAATTAATAACAATATTACTGAAAAAATATAACTTCAAATAAATTTGTTGTCACTATATTTACAAATTACATATAATAAATCTGTTATCAAACACCAGAATTTTGGAGGGAAACAAAAAAACTGTCATAACATAAACAAAACTGCCATAACATATGGTATTCACATAGGTCATTTTAGCAATTTTTAAAAAAAGTTATAAATCTGTTATCAAACGACAGATTTTTAGTTAAATTAAAAAATCTGTCGTAACTTAAAACAAATTTGTTATTAATAGAGGTCAACCTAGTAATTATTTTTCTGTAGAAAAATCTGTCGTAACATGACAGATTTTTGATCAAGAAAATAAATCTGAAATAACTGTGTAAAATAAATCTGCCAGACATGATATCAAATCCTGTCATATATTGTAAAAGTCCGTGGTGTCTTTATAAATAAGTTTGTCGTGAAAAATAAATCTGTCATCAATTATAAATCTGTCATAAATATAATTAAAAAATCTGTCGTCCAAAATTAGTCTGTCATAAAAAATCTGTCGTACAAAAATAAATCGGTTGTGCAAAATTAAATTTGTCATAGACAAATAATCTGTCACAACTAGTCCGACAGACTTTTGAAAATATTTTAATTTTCTTAAAAAAATTTCTAGGAAGGTAAATTTGAATTTATTTTTTTCCTAACAAAACAAAAAAAATGTATTTTAGGCACAAAAATAACTCATATAACCCTCACATTTTATGAGTTATTTTAGTAATTAAGTTCTTAATTTGGATCGATCTAGTTTTTCTCCCATAAAACAATATTTATAAAACATTAACAAGTCATTCAGTTGCTAACTGATTTATGAGTTTCATATTCATAAATCTTGACAAAATTTATCGCTAAAATATATAAAATTTTTGTATGAAAAAATGTAAATTAATGAAAGTTTTAGAGCTCTACTTGGGTTTCTCGTTTGGGAGAGGGATCCAAGACCAATATTCAGGGTTATCGGACCATGTGATAGAGAGATCCCTTGCATTGATCATGAAGACCTTGTCGTTTTGCTTCTTAAGAACCCAAAACTTTATCTGTCCAAATGAATATAATCTCTCGTTGAGTTCGTCAGATAACGGTATTAACAAGCATGTAGAGAAAATATAGAAAATGCGAGAATGTAAAAGTTAGATTCTAACCATAAAAGCCATGGCCACTGCAAGTGATAATAATTCGGCGGCCACTGCAACTGTGGAATCGCGCTTCATAACGTCAAAGATGACCACAGCGATAATTAGACATGTCGTGGCCATCTGAGCAGAAAGCATCTTCTTCATTGTGGTCTTCTGGGAAACGTTTTCTCTATTGACTGTTGTGTTGATTTTATGAATGAGAAGATTTTAAGGTGAGTTGTGCAAAATGGTATTTTGGAAGGTTGTTTAAATAGAAACCACTCCTGATCCGAAGTTGTATAATACGATTTAATTTTCTTCTTTGGCTAGCCACATGAAAATAATTAAAAATGATTATGAGTGTCTCGTATATTAAAAAGAAAACTAAAGTGTGGTCGTTTTTGGAGCATTATCACCTAACTGTCGAATGATGATCAACTAATATAGATTTTGAATTTAGAATTAGCTAGAAGACAGAAAGGCGGTCAAGTCAATTTTGTCGAATATAATTTATTTTTATATATAGTAATACATCATTGTATTTTTTTAGTTAAGAATATCTTTATAGTTTACCCTTTTTTTGTTCCCAGGTTACATTATTTAAATATATAGTGTTTTATTTTTTTGGATACAGTTTAATGAGAAACATGAATCCAATAGCTTCTTTGTGGAGAGAAGCTGAAAAATAATATTACCAACAAACAAAAAGGATTTGTTGATGTGCTGTTGACGTGATTCTAGACTTATTTTTGTGTTTTTATTACTTATAAAACTTAAAATTAACTTTAAGCTAGTAAGTTATTTACGTTTGTCTCAGTCTCTGTTTATTACTTAAAATATATGTATGTTAAATTTTCATTGATATAGATAAAATTTTAAATATAACATTAATGTGGTATAGAAATTTGAAAATAACAATCTGTGTAGATTAAGAAAAATGAAATTAAATCTAGAACATGTATCTGAAAAATTAAAACTCAAGTTTTAAATTAATTGAAAACGCTAATAAAGTATTTACTAAAATTATGTTTTATTTATCGGATATGCTCAGTAAAATTATGTTGTGACCCATTATAGGCCAAGTTCAGAAGATGTATAATTTTTACCACTTGAACCAGATTATGGAGTTGAAAAACAACTTTGCATGATTTTGTGTCGTCAAATATTACATTTCATTAATTTTCACTTTTCAGAGTAAATAAGTTTAAAATTCAAAACTAATTGGTAATATACTCAATTATTGGTAAAATACATAGAAGGGATCCAAGTGAAACTTTACTTTCTAAGGCAGCTTTAGCTAAAATACAAGCATCAGCCAGACTATAAAAAGATGTGATTACCTCTCTATATATACTATCGGATTAATTGACGAAATGTTTTATTACAAATTATTTGGTGGCATAAATAATTTTGTAACTAAAGTTCATATAATCAAAGATCCACACGACAATACTTAACCATGTGGTGGCGATTTTGAGGTAAAACCTTTCTTTCATTAATTGTGGCTTCATGGAAAACATTTTCTCTAGTAATTTGTATTTACTTGATCAATAACAATCTTTTAAGATGAATTGTGCAAAATTGTATTTTGGAAGTTGTTTAAATCGATGTTTTAGTGGCGATCCAAAATTATACTATACGATTTTCTATTCTTCTTTAGCTAGATTTATGAATATAGTTCTGTTTGTAATGCTTGAATTTGATTATGTTACTCGTATGTACAAAAAAAGATCAAAAGGGATTTTTTCTGTATGGAACATTATCACCTAACGCATACAATTAAGTAATTAACTATCGAATCAACAGCTCATATAGACTTTGGATTTACAAGACATAGTCAAAGTCAATATTGTGGAATGAATAAATTGACAAGCTTTATATTACTAATATAAAAATTTATTTTTAATTAACACTAGGTTGACATCTCATTAGGCCGTGAGATATTTTTCTTAATTTGTTAATTTTTTTTTGTCAACTTCGTTTACAAATATAATTTTTAGTAATTAAATAAAATTTAGTATTTAATGTTTTACCTTAACTTACTTTGTAGTGCCTTTTACTTATTGGAAATAATTATTTTTTTATGTGGCTAAATTTCGGCATTACAATTATATTCTCTCTTTGTCAACGTTAATATCTAATGAGACACTTTTGTGGAAAAAGTGTCTTAAAAAAAGATAATGGTGTCTCTCTCAGGATGATTTGTGTGGCGATTTTTACTACTCGGTAACTGTCCGGTGTCGCTAGTGTTTTTCTCCGTTTTGGAGTGTGCTTTCCACCGACAAAACTATCATTTCTTGTTCTTTTACAGTTGGCGGTTTATTTATGTTGGTTAAATCTGACAGTTTCCTTTCTCTCCTTTCTGCGGGTGATAATTGTTTCTTAAAACCGCCATGGTTCCATCTGTATAAATTCCTTTTTTTTTCCTCTGATTTTCCCTTTTCATTCACTCTCCCGTTACCAATCGTCCAACACCTTCCAAACAATGAGTGATTATCTAAGAAAATCAGTCATGGATCTCGATCTGGGTATTGATGATGCCCCGATTACTCTCCCACCTGATTTTGTTTCAAGAGCGGCTGCGATAAACCATTTTTCACTGGTAGTCACTCCAGTCAATCCTCGTAAACAGAATTTGAGGGCGCTAATCCGCCAGATGCCAAGGGTTTGGGGATTTGCAGAAGAGTGTGTAGGAAGAATAATCGATGGAGGAAGGGTCCAATTCCGATTCTAGTCTGAGGAAACGATGAACTTGGTTCTTTGTCGGGGTCCATGGTCCTTTTAATGAATGAATGGTGACGACCCATCGTTGGTAACCGAACATTGCTGAAGAGGACTTGAAGATCATACCCTTTTGGATCCAAATCCAAAGTATTCCAATCCTTTACTTAACTAATGTCATGGCTAGAAGGGCTGGAAATAGTCTAGGCTATGTAACCGAAGTGGATTATGATGAAAATGTTAGCCAAGTTGGTTCTGTAAGGGTTAGGATAGACTGGAACATAGACAACCCTCTCTGTTTCCAAAAGAATGTTCAGTTTATGCCGGGGGAGAATACCATTGTCAAGTTTCGATTTGAGAGACTTCGCAATTTCTGCAGCAACTGTGGATCACTGAAACATGATGTCAAAGAATGTCCTATGAGTTTTGACGATGCTGATCACAATATATCTGATGATGAGAGTGATGGCGGTGATCATCAAGACGAAGATAACAACATGGATGAAACTGATGTCCCAACTACTATGCACCCTCCTATGACTATCCCGGGTCTCCAACTTCCAGGTCCTCAGGAACCCTCTTATGAAAAGGCTCCTACCACCATTGTCTCCTCTGATGTACCTAGCGTTTTAGAAGACACAGAGTTAACAGCAGAGAGGTTGTGTTATCTCCATGCCAAGTATATGAGAGAGTCGGCCATCTCTCAAGCACAAGAGGACCTTCTTGAGGATAACATCGACAATGCTACTCCAGAATTCATCTTTCTTAAACGTAAGCGTGTCAGATTTGAAACTGCCTTTAATAATGCTGATGCTGCAGAGGAAATGGCGGTCCTGAGCCATCTCTAGAAACAAGCGAAGAGAGACAGCTTTGTTGGCTCGTGTTCTGCCACTAATGGATTAGTCGGAGGCGCGAGGGGCCCGATACCCCCACAACCTCCATGAAGATGGTGTCATGGAACTGTCAGGGCCTCTGTTCGCCGCTGACATCTGCTACTATAAAGCGACTATGTACATTAACTAAGTGTGATGTTTTATTTCTAATTGAAACTTTAAATAAGTGTGATGTGGTTTGTAAACTAAAGGATGATTTAGGATTTTCTAACATTATAACTCAGCCCCCCTTGGAAGGAGTGGTGGCTTAGCTCTTATGTGGAACAACAATGTGTCCTTATCCTTGATTTCAAAGGATGAGAGACTTATTGATGTTTCTGCAACCTATAAGAACAATAATTTCTACTTATTTTGTGTTTATGGTCATCCAAGACAAAGTGAACGATATATCTTATGGGACCATCTTGAACAATTATCCTCTCACCGTATTGAACCTTGGATCTTCATTGGGGATTTCAATGAAATCAGATCAAATCATGAAAAAAGAGGTGGTCCTCTAAGAG
>NC_025702.1:3423186-3451738 GCF_000633955.1 Camelina sativa | reverse complement strand
CAGCCCCCCTCCCCCCCCCCCTTGGAAGGAGCGGTGGCTTAGCTCTTATGTGGAACAATAATGTGTCCTTATCCCTGATTTCAAAGGATGAGTGACTCATTAACGTTTCTGCAACCTATAAAAACAATAATGTCTACTTATCTTGTGTTTATGGTCATCCAAGACAAAGTGAACGTTATATCTTATGGGACTACTTTGAACAATTATCATCTCATCGTATTGATCCTTGGATACTCATTGGGGATTTTAATGAAATTATATCCAATCAAGAAAAAAGAGGTGGTCCTATGAGAGATGAATGGTCCTTTCGAAATTTTAGACACATGATTTCACAATGTGACTTGGATGATATTAACTCAAGAGGAGATAAATTTACATGGGTTGGAGAACGTTATACACTTACAGTTCTACACTTACAGTTCGAAGTTGTATAGACCGGTGCATGATAAATAGCATTGGTGCAGCAACATTCCCAAATGCGTTTGTTGAATTCATGGACTTCTCTGGTTCAGACCATAGATCATTATCTCTGCGACTAAATATGAGGCAAGAAACGCGTAACAGACGTTTGTTTTTTATAAACGCTTATGTGAGATTCCAACTTTTTTTCAAACTGTTCGGGAGGGGTGGAAAGGGAAGAATTTTTCTTCACCAACAACAATTACCACGCAGATAGCTAACTGTCGAAGGAGTATGGCTGCTTTGAAACATAAGTCGCAGCTTAATGCAGAAACAAGGATCAAAGCACTGCATTCGCAGCTGAATTCTGCAATGGAAAGCAACTTGTAAACAGAGACACAACGAGTACCGAAAATTCAAAGTGCTCTCACCAAAGCCTACTCCGATGAGGAACGACACTGGAAACAAAAAAAACATAAACCAATTTATTGAAGAAGGAGACCAGAACACCAGTTTCTTTCATGCTTGTGCAAAGACTAGATCCTCAAAGAACAGAATAAATTCCATCTATACTGAAAAAGGACATCTTATTCACAGCGATAAGGAAATTGGTGATCATGCACAAGATTTTTTCACCAAAATGTTTTCCAGTAGTGGACATTCGGTAACTCCAAATGATTTCGCAGATTTTGAAGCAACAATTATAGATGATATTAATTCTGCTCTAACTAGAGACTTTTGTGAACAAGAAATTTATGAGGCTGTGTGGTTAATTGGGGATGACCGAGCCCCACGACCAGACGGGCTTACTGCATGTTTCTATAAACGATGTTGGTCCATCGTTGGTCAAGATGTGGTTAATGAGGTACATGACTTTTTCAAAACTTCAACCATGACAAGAGGCATTAACCACACTAACATATGTATGATTCCGAAGATAGATATTCTTGAATACCTATCAGACTATAGACCAATTGCTCTTTGCAATGTCTTATACAAGATTATCTCTAAATGCCTTGTTAAACGACTCAAACCTCATCTTGATAGTATAGTATCTGATTCACAAGCTGCGTTTATTCCGGGTAGAATCATTCAAGATAATGTAATCATAGCACATGAAGTCATGCATGCTCTGAAATCCCGAAAATGTGTGTCCCAAACATACATGGCCGTGAAAACTGATGTTAGCAAGGCATACGACATAATCAAATGGAACTTCCTAGAAACTACTCTCAAACTCTTTGGTTTTTGTGATCGATGGATCATTTGGATCATGTCTGCTGCTCGATCTACTACCTATTCAGTCTTAATAAATGGCTCACCTCAGGGAATCATTAAACCAGAAAGGGGAATCCGTCAAGGAAACCCTCTTTCCCATATCTTTTTATCCTCTGCTCAGACATTTTAAGCCACCTTATAACATCATATGCCCAGGATGGAGACATCAAGGGTGTGAAGATTGGTAATGGCGTTCCCCGAATCACTCATTTACAGTTCGCAGATGACTCTCTCTTCTTCTGTCAAGCGAATAGAAAGAATTGCCAAGCTCTACGAGATGTTTTTGACGTTTATGAACACTATTCAGGCCAAAAAATCAGTACTGATAAATCAATGATCACCTTTAGTTCAAATGTGTTTGGTTCCACTCAAGAAAGACTAAAGACCATTTTAAAGATCCCAAACCAGGGAGGAGGAGGCAAATATCTTGGTCTACCAGAGCAATTTGGGCGAAAAATAATGAAATGTTTGAATATATAATCGACCGAGTCAAAAAAAGAACTTCACACTGGACTTCTAAGAAACTTTCCCCTGCTGGCAAAGAAGTGATGTTGAAATCTGTAGTTGTATCCATGCCAGTTTACGCTATGTCCTGTTTCAAATTGCCTAAAGGAGTTACATCTGAACTTGAATCTTTGTTAATGAATTTTTGGTGGGAAAAGAGTTCTCATCATCGCAAGATTCCATGGATATCTTGGAATAAACTACAGTTATCAAAGAGAGAAGGAGGTCTGGGCTTCCGGGACTTGGAAAAATTTAATGATGCCTTGTTAGAAAAACAGGCATGGCGCCTCATTCAATTTCCGGATTCCGTATTTGCACGAGTGACGAAGGCTAGATACTATCCAGATGGATCCTTATTAGATGTAACTCCAAAACGATCCCAATCCTATGGTTGGTCATCTCTTCTTATGGGGATAGCTCTCATAAAAAAAAGGGTCACGGTTCATTGTTGGTGATGGAAAACTGATTCGTGCAGGAATAGATAACGTTGTAAACACTCAACAGCCACGCCCACTTTGCACCATACAACCAGGAGGATCTTTCTTGATACAGGAATTGATTAATAATCAAGAGCACAACCGCTCGTGGAACACAAGAAACTAGAATCTTTGAATACACCAAAGGACCATGACTTCATCAAAAACACTTATTTATGAAAGAAAGAAAGTCTTGATTAATTGATCTGGAACTATACTTTTTCTGATGACTATACAGTAAGATCAGGCTATTGGCTGCTCACACATGATCCCTCTGATCCACACCTTCCTCATTCTATTCCACATGGCTCTGTCGAACTCAAAAATGATTAAATCTAATGCCAAAAATCAAAAACTTTATCTGGCGTACCATCTCCCTCGCTCTACCTACAACCACAAGACTTCGGTCTAGAGGCATGAAAATAGATTCAACATGTTCCCGATGCAGACAACAAGATGAAACCATAAACCATGCTCTGTTTACATGCCCATTTGCTAGTTTGGCCTGGCGTTTTTCTAACACTCCTGCTCTCAATGTTAATCGCTTGTCTGATGATACAGAGGAAAATCTCTTAAACATAATAGATTATTCAACACGGAAGGATATCCCTCGTGAGACTGCCCTATTGCCACTATGGTTATTATGGAGGAATTGGAAGGCCAGAAACAACAATGTTTTCAACAATTACAGGGAAAGTGCAACAAAAACGGTTTTACTTGCTGAAGCTGAAACACAAGAATGGATTGATATAAAAGAGAATCGACTAAACACCCAAACATTTTCTCACCAGGTCCATCAATGGACAGCGCCACCAACCCCGATGGTAAAATGTAACTTTGACGCAGCTTTTGATTGGAATACTTCGCAAACTATAGGAAGATGGATAATTTGCAACAACCTCGGTTTACCTCTCTGCTGGGGCTCTACTGTTCTAGGACATACTGATTCCCCCCTTGAAGTGGAGACAAAAGCACTACTTGTTGGATTACATCATTCATGGATCAGAGGTTACACAAATATTATTTTCGAAGGGGAGTGCGAGAATCTCATTAAAATTTTAAATGGTGTCCAAATTAACAGATCCTTAACAAACTTTCGCAATGATATCCATTTTTGGGTATCAAAATTTACCTCAACATTGTTCCTGTTTTCAAAAAGAGAATGTAATACTGTTGCTCATAACTTACCAAAATATGGTTGTCGAGACAATAATTTCTACTCTGATTCTGTATCATTACCGGAATGGCTTCAGCAAAACATTTGTATTGATTCTTCTTAAAGTGAAATAAAATTCTATTTTGTGAAAAAAAAAATCTAATGAGAAAAATAATGTAACAAATATAAAAATATAATATAATTGTCAACTGGTACTTATTTTTTTTTCTTTTTCTAATATGTTATTTTTGAACTTGTAGATTATCTCCACATATCATGGATTTTTTGGTTGTTCAAATTATCAATTTTATCATCCTCGAGCCTTTAAATTAATTATTTTCTTATACCTAATCATCTAAAAAAATCTCTTATTCTTTTTATAATATTAACAAATTGAACGAGGTAAAATATATAAAAAATATACAGAATAAGATAAAAAAAATCTGGATATATTCACCAAATCAATAAGATAATAATCAGTTATACCAAATCGACATACATAAACATATTTTCATGACATATAATAAAATAAGAATATATAATTTATGGCAGTATGAATATGTCTTATTTTATTAATTTTGCAAAATTCTTTGTTCAGTTTGGTCATACGGTGGATGAGAGAAAAGAAAACAGAGCTCTAGGGGTTCTTGGAATAACAAATTTGGACAGTATGGATTTAAATATTTTGGCAAAGAAAGGATCTTCAGAAAACATTTCTCTTTACTATTATCACTATGTACTATACTTCTTACTATCTACATCACATTGTGAACAGCTTCAACATTATTAATAAAGCTTTAAGAGTTAAAAAAAAGAATAAGTGAGAAATCAACTAAAGTAAAAAGATAAATTAAAAGTCTAATCTAAAACTAAAATAATTTTTAATATACATTATTAAATATAAACTTCTAACACTATATATTCTATAACTATAAATTCATTCTGCAATAAATCAAAATTTTGTAAATTAAAAAAGCTAGACAGGTGTCATCTTATCTTAAAGCATAAAAGGAAGAATATAATCATTTTAGATTTTGGTTTTTGGATGAGGATTTAAACTTCATTATTGATTCTAAAATTTAATTACAATAAGTATTATATTTTATTTCAAACTAAAAAAAGTGAGAAATCCATTAAAATAAAAAATTAAAAACAAAACCTTTAATTAAAAATTAAAAATATAAAGAATAAAATCTAATCAGATCAATCAAAATCTTATGATTATAATACTATACTAGGTAACAACCTTCACTCTGTGTGAGATAGATCTATACAAATAAAATTAGAGTTATGAGTAAAAATTAAAATTCATTTGCGTAAAAACAATATATATCTAACTAATGTTTTATTTGTTTAAAGTTTCATTTATTTCGAACATGTTTCACCCGTGAAATATTATACCAATACTATTTAATAAGTCAATCCTCTTTTTTTTTTTTTTCATCTGATTTTTCCATTCATATAAGAAAGGATTACATAGTGTAGCTTTGTATTCTAATCAGAAGCTACTAAGGAAAAGTGATTTAAACAAAATCAGCTAAACCTTCCAAAAAATAGGCTCTAACAAGTTAGCCATTAAGGGAGAAAGAAACCTGGTCCTAAAGAGAGGGAAAGAATCTCTCATATTCAAAGAGTTCATGTAACCACCTGGGTGATCCCATGGATACATAAGATTGCAAAAACGCAAAATCAGGAACACTTTGAGCTATGAGAGAGGCACCTCGATATTATTCTGGTTTCTCTAATTGGACACTCCATTCTTGTATTCTAGTTAGTTGCAGAAGCATTTCTGATTGTTGATGAGCATAAAATTGGCTAAGCTTTTGGTCTGTTTATCGCACCAGTCAATATCGGTGATTCAGAAGCGAATATTATTTTTGAGACTTTGTGGCTATACATGCTTTGAGCAGCCCACAAGAAACTCTGAAAATCTGGATCCTCTTTGTTGAAAGAGTTAGCCAAAGATTTTCTGTTGTGTAGCAGAACTGAACCTCTTTCATCCCTAAGAACCCAAGCTGCACCTGAAACCGATTTCTTTTTTACTCTTGACGTGCCTATGTTGCACTTTAACCAACCAGCCGGTGGTGGTTTCCATTTTGTCACATCCCATATTTCCTCGGTTTCTACCTCTATTTCACATTCCAAGTCTACTTGTTGAGACAAACTCCATTGTTCTGCATCCTCTCTACTCTTTAGAACTGTGTCTAGAGGATCAAACATTTTTGCTTCAAAAAAGAAGGAATTTCGGTTCTTTCACAATCTCCAGACAATCCATGGGAATAACCTTCTAATCTCAATAGCAATAGACGAGATCTTTGCTATTGTATTCAAGTAGTGGAAATTGGAATGCACTGAGAGCTCATCAAACCCATTGGGAGGTGTAGGGAAATTAGATAGAGCCCATACCTGCCTCGCTAGTGTGCATGTAAACAACACATGGTTGATTGACTCTCCCTCCACTCCACAAATCTGACATCTAGAGTCAAGCTTGATTCCTCTTTTCCATATCAGATCGGTCACTGGTAAAGCATCACTAACAACTCTCCAAAGGAAGGCTTTATTTTAGGAACTGTTTGAGTCGACCAGACCTTGTTTTTGATGTCATTGAGTGATGGTTGCATTTGAGCTTCCTCCACAAGTTATGAATTCTTTAAAGAGTTAGCTATCCAGTTACCTGATTTGACTGTGTACTCTCCACTCTTCGTATGGTCCCAACACCAAAAGTCATTGTTGATAACCGGTTTCTGCGTTTTGATGCGTTCTATATCATTGGGTAAGAAAATGAAATCCAAGGTCTCGTTATTCCAAGTTCTTTTGTCATGGTCGATCAGATCCGATACGCTTAAGCCCTAATCAAAAAAAGTATTTTTCCTGTATGGAGCTCGCCAGCCATTATCAAAGATCCACAGATCCCACCATACCTGAACAGATTTCCCATTTCCGATTTTCTTCTTCAGGCCTTTTGTCAGCAGGTATCTACCATGTAATATGCTTCGCCATCCAAAGGATGGTCTATCCCCACAACCCGCTTCTAGAAACTCAGTATTGACACAATATCTGCTTTTTAAAACTCTAGCAAAGAGGGAATTGGGTTCTTGGAGGATTCTCCAAGCTTGTTTAGCTAACAAGGCTTGGTTGAAAGTTTCCAGATCTCTGAATCCCAAATACATCTTCTCCCAGCTCACCCAATGAATTTTTTTCCTATGTTCAACTGCATCCACCAGAAATCTGACATTGCACTTGTGAGATTGGTCAAAGTAGTCTTTGGCAGTTTGAAACATGATATTGCGTAAACCGGTGTCGCCATTGCAACTGCCTTGAGCAAGATCTCTTTACCACCAAGCGACAAGGATCTAGCAAACCAACCTGAGAATCTGGTTTTTAGCTTTGCTTTTATGTAGTCCAAGAGCTGAATTTTCGAACCACTAAAACACTCAGGAAGGCCTAGATAGGTTCCAGCTCCTCCTTCAGCAAAGATTCCTAAAAGTTCTCGTAATGCCAGTTTCTTAGCAACCTCAACCTTATCTCCAAAGGTGATCGAAGATTTGAAAACATTCACTCGCTGACCTGATGCATCACCATAAACTTTTAAAATATTCTTTAAAGCACTACACTGAGCAGAATCCGCCTTACAAAGGAATAAATTGTCGTCCGCGAACAGCAAGTGATGAACCGAGGGACCATCCTACGAGAACTGGATACCATTGATAAGACCCTGAGCTTATGCCTTGTTCATAAGATGTGTCAATCCTTCTGTACATAAGACAAAGAGAAAGGCCGATAAGGGGTCTCCTTGCCTCAAACCTCGTTCTGGGATGATTATGCCGAAAGGTTGATCATTGATCTGTACTGTGAAGGTGACAATGGTCACACATCCCATGATCCACTGATGACCAAAACCTAAAGCTCGAAGCAAAGTTTCCAGATATTTCCATTCTACTATGTCAAACGCTTTAGACATATCATATTTGATAGCCAAAAACTCCTTTGATATGGTTTTATCTGTTCTCAAAGCATGTACCAATTCATGTGCTATCAAGATATTGTCAGAAATGAGCCTCTCCGGGACAAATGTAGATTGATTAGGAGAAACTATCTCTTGCAACAAAGGTTTGAGCCGTCTTATGAGGATTTTGGATATAATTGTAGAGTACTGAACAGAGACTGATAGGTCTCAGGTCTGTCATATGCTCTGGGTTCTCTTTTTTTGGCAGCAGAAAAAGCTGGGTGTAACTCCATTCAACTGGTAAGATACCAGTAAGAAAGAAAGATTGAACCTCTTGAGTGACTTGATTTCCTATAATCCCCCAGTATTTTTGAAATAAAAAGCCAGTGAACCCATTTTCTTCAGGAGCACTTGATGGTTTGATGGCAAAGACAGCCTCTTTCACCTCTTCTTTAGAGCCAACTTTGCACAAACGCTCATTCATCGCCACAATTACTCTAGGCTGGAAACCTCAAGTCAATCCTCTATAATAATGATTATTGTGGTTAATTTAATTTTTGAATTTTTAAATATGTGATATATAGTAATCAATTTTTTTAATATGTGAATAACTTAAAGTTTTAAAAACGTTTTAAATCTAATATTTATATATTTTAATAATTAATATATTATAAAAAGGATTAAAATATATTTTAAATTGAAATGTTTGGCTAAATGTTTGATTTTTTTAACTAATTGATATAGGATCCAGAATCACTCCGCAATCTTATAAACAAACGGTTATCAAGAACTGATCAATAAGCGTTGGCGGAAGATAGATACGACGGTAAAGGTGGTGGTGTTGCTTTGATTGACTCTCTCAATCGGTGGAGAAATAGACTTGTTTGAATCACACAAACAATTCAAATCCTTTATTCTCAAGAATTCAAATGAATCTCTCAAATGAAACTTAAAGACAAACTTTCTTAAACAAAGACACTCTTTGAATAAAACAAAAAAAACTTGTATATTTCTTAGATGATTGAAAGGTGCATAATACAATGATGATGGAAGAACTTATATAACGCTCAATACAAACGGTCTAAAGTGTAAAAAAAGGAAACTTAAAAATCAACATAAATGAGAGATTTTGTGTGCAACAATGAATATGGCCGTTGGTGATGGGTGGTGAGCTCATTATGGTCTTCTAATAGGAGAAAATAAATGATAATCACGTGCATTGATTTTCCTAGCCGTTGGAGATCAAAAGAGAAATGTAGTCTTGGCCAAAGATGGAAAGTAAGATCTCCTCTATACTTGGATGTGAACCAAGGGCTTCTAGTGTGTCTCTTCTTCAGCTGGAGGGTCTCAAATGTGTGGATAAACGAACAGAAAATGACCTGTTGCAGTGTGAACTCCTTAAGTGCATTTAGCGCCAAATTAGGAAAGTTGAGGGAAATATAAATTTGCCTAATCCTCTGGGTGCTCGAGCATGGGAAAGTGTTAGCTAGCTCTCCCGTATGGAAAAATGACCAGTGCATTATGCACGCTTTTCGAGACATCCGGGAGGTTTTCGGGATGAATAGTGCATTGTGCACGTCTTTCTAGGTCTCCCGGGTTTAAAACGAGAGTATTGCGTGTTCTGCATGCTTCCCGAGACGCGGGAAGTTGAGATAGCTCCAAAACTAGGGTTTTCCTTTTTACCTCGGTCAACGCGCTGGTCCCCACCATATATATATGTCCCCTTGACTATTCTTTTACTTCTAACTCTCTACCATCTTCTCCAAAAGGTAAACTTCTCGTTCTTCCTTCCTTATCTCTTTTTTTTTTATTGTTTTGGTTTGTAAGACCATGGATCGAAGATCTCACTTGTGCCGCCGTGGAGTTTCTGATCTCGGCCGCCGCCTATCCTCACCGAAGATCTCTCGCCCATCGGTGAGCTCGCCGTTGTTCTTGCCCTCTTGTGAGCTCGCCGTCATTCTCGCCCTCTTGTGAGCTCGCCGTCGTTACGGAGCTGACAAAGACCGTGAGGCGTCTTGGTCGCGCCACACCAGCTCGACGCCATCAGATCCAGCCAAGACCGTGAGGCGTCTTGGGCGCGCCACACCTGTTTGCCGCTGACAGATCCGGCCAAGACCGTGAGGCGTCTTGGTCGCGCCACACCTGCTCGCCGCCGCTGGATCCGGCTACCTAGATTGGGACCATTTGGCGTCCTGGTCTGGTTTCCTCGCGAGATGAGATGATGGCGAGTAGCAGATTTCGATGGAGAAAAGGGGCGGAGCGATGGCGCGGTAATGTCGTGGCGGGCTCGAGTTTCTAGTGGCGAGATCGTGTGCGATATCGAGCTCTACCGGCGCGCAGGTCCTGTAATAAGGACGTGTTTGCGAGATACCATCGCGAGTCCTGCGGAACGATGTTGTGGTGGACCAAACTGTTGAGAATTGTCACCCTTGAGTTTGAGGGCGCGGGACCTTGGCGAGATTGCTTGTGTTGTTGTTTCTTGGTCGATTGCATAGTTTTGGTAGCGAGGTGCTGCCAAAGGTGGTGAGATGGCATGTTCGCGAAAGAAAGCAGTTCGCAGTACGTGAGAGAGTTCGCGGGATGCAGTACACAAGACACGGGACTATGTGCGGCGTGCAGTACGCAGCATGCGGTACGCGGGGTGCAGTAGGCGGTACGCTGTACGTAGTACTCAGGGCGTAGTACGTAGTACGCGGTACGCCGTACGCAGGTCGCAATACATGGTGTGCAGTACGCAGTATGCAGTACACAGTACTTGGAGCGCAGTGCGCGGTACGCTGTACGCAGTACGTAGGGCGCAGTACGTAGTACGCGGTACGCCGTACGCAGGGCGCAGTATGCAGTACGCAGGACGTGGTACGCAGTACGTGGTATGCAATACGTGGTACGCAGTACACTGCGCGTAGTACGTGGTACGCGGTTCATTTGGGTGTGATCGTTCTATCTGGATGTTATGGCGCTTTCTAGATGTCTTTAGTCCCATACTGACCGGTTTCTTGGTTGGTTTTTCCAGGCCTCACGCCATGGCTTTGGGAGATGGCGTCTTCAGTGATGCTTCGGAAGATCTTGGGGATGATCATTATCGCTTGCTTGAGAGAAGCCTGGACGAAACCGGAACGGGCTGTCCTTCCTGGTGGGACCCGTCTGAAGGAAGAGGTGTCGTGACAGATCTGGCGGAGTTGACGGAAGAAGACGTTCGGGAGCTCGACGTAATGTTCCCTTCGGATAACCAGACCCTTAGTCTGATTCCCCTTCCTCCTGGTTCTCGCATACGAAGTACGTACTGGCTCGGAGCACGCTCCCAGATCTTTGGTCGCTGGCTTAGCTGTGGGTAATGGGGTTCCGAGACATCGCAGAGATCATACAGGAGGCAGAGAACATCTCCTCCGTGACGATGGAAGAACCCTGAGTAATGATGTCTCTTTAGCCCGCATGTTTGATCTCTATGGGATGCCACACAACCTGCAGCTTGCGTTGCCGAGTGTCAACGAACGTCCGTGGGACTGCCCAGAAGGTCACCTCTGCGTCTACGAGGACTT
The DNA here is from genome assembly GCF_000633955.1 of Camelina sativa. Taxonomy (NCBI): domain Eukaryota; kingdom Viridiplantae; phylum Streptophyta; class Magnoliopsida; order Brassicales; family Brassicaceae; genus Camelina; species Camelina sativa. The sequence goes on along the minus strand of NC_025702.1, from coordinate 3,440,440 downwards.
TTTTACTGAATGTGGCATGTGGTTCCCGATTCCAGAATTCTTGACGAGTTACTGCTCGCGTTGGAAAATTGCATTCTCGTAGCTGTCGATCTCCCCCATCCGTAATGCGGTGGGACTCATGATAATCAGCGCCAGGAAGGGAATCCCGATCAACTGTGACCTCTTCGAGCTTGTTACGCAACCCATGCTTGACCATACGAGACTATGCAGTGCTTGCTGCATGCGAGGTCTCACGATCACTTGCGGCCAGAAGAGTAACATTCACGTTTAGCAGAAACGGTTTTTCTTCGTGGAAATAAACGAGATTTCGATTGTAGACCTGGACACAACTTGTCCCCCCGCTTGGAATTTGACTCCCGGTAGTCATTACTGGGTTGGGTTTGTGTTATTTTCATTTTTAACTCTCTTTGCTGACCATATTTGTTTTATATTCGCAGGTAATCCCCCACCTTCCGCTGCGTGTGACTTCAAGACTGTTGACAAAGCTTCTGATTTTCTTCACGGTGGGAATTTGATGTGGCCTTACGTCCTTTCACACTTCGAGACATGTAAGTTTGTAACTGTTGCTTGCTTGTGTCTCGATGCTTCTATGTTCTCGTATCTTATTTTTATGCTTGTCCTGCAGGTTCGCAGATTGGTTTGCAAATGGGAGACTGTCCGATGCCATCCGTCGCAACCAAGGTTGTTGCACCTAATGCCGAGGTCGGCGCGAAGATCGTTATGGTAGAGCATGAGGATGGCGAGGTGACCATTCCCGAGGGTGAACCCAGTCGTAGGACTCGTTCTGCCGAGATTGCTTCGGCTCGTGCAGTGAAGAAGCCTTCCTCGACATCCTGTGGGAGTGCTCCAGCAACTGGAGGTGGCAATCGTTCTCGGAAGAGATCGTCGCGCTCGAGTCCTTGGAGCGAGGCTGGAGGAAGCTCTAGGCATTCCAATCATGCGGGGAATGGCCGGGAGGGCGTTGATCACTCGTTTTCGTTTCGTTATGATGTGAAGGATCAGGCGTTTTGCAGCGATTGTCGGGCATGCGTAGACCTTGCAAGCAAGATTCATGGGGACTTTATCCCTCTTCCGGCTTCTAGTGATTTGGCTTGTCCGTTTGCGTATGAGGATTGCGTTTGTCAGCAGATTCAGGTTATAGTCTACTCCTTCAGTGGCATTAATTTGTATTTCGCTTAGGTGTAACTTAACTGTCTTCCTTGATGTTTTAGGCAATAAGTTGGACGAACCATCTTACAGATGAGTATGAAGATAAGGTGCATGTGGCTAGAAGGGAGACCGCGCTTGTCCGGGAGGCGTTGGTTCAGGTCGAGAAATCGAGCAAGGAAGGTGAGGCGCTTCTCTTAAGGAGTCACAATGGAAGCTTAACTCCGAGTCGGCGCAACTCAAGAAAGCGCGGGATGAGCGCGGGGAGGAGGAGCGCGCAAAGGCTGCTGTCGAGATTGGGATGCACCGGGAGCGTATCGAGCGAAGTGACCGGGACTAGGCAATGTCTTCAGAAGTTGATTGACAGGGAAACCACAATTCCTGAGAGTAGGATGGAGCATCTCACAGCTAGCCAGGTAGAGTTTCAAGCGAAGGTTGATGGGGTTGTGATGCCACCGCTTCCTGACGCTGATCTGGAGCCATTTCCGGAGGCCGCTGATGGGGGAGCTGGTGATAACGCAATAAAGTGATATGTCCTCGTATTATTACTTGTTGTTCTTGCTTTTGGATTTTTTTCTTTTGTCATTGTGGATTTGATTGCTGATTGCATTTTGTACTTTTTGTTTCGGTGTTGCAAACTTGTTTGCTTTTGCTCTTCAAACTTGATTATTGCCGACTTTTGTTTCCTTCATTATGATGAAGCTGCTTTTGAATTTTATGCTTTTGGTCGCGCAAAGATTGATTATTGCGTAGAATAGAGATGTGACGTTTTCGTTGTTTGGAGGGCATATTTTGCAGAGCAGGGCGTCTCCTAGCTTACCCTGGATATGTTGTTCCCCAAAACGTCTCGAGTAGACAAGACGAAATTGTCGTACTATTTTAGGTGCGGTACGCGTGACCGGCTTACCCTGCGGGTCTTGTGGGAATTGCGGGTGTGCGAGTCGAGGTATCAACTTATTCACTCTGATTCCTGCTAGTTCTGCGAGTCTGCGCTCGGCTTAAAATGTCCTACCGAAGTAAGGACGTGGATTATTTCACCACTGCACCCATGCGGAGGCGTTTTAGAGCTGTACGCCTGGCCAGGGCGTCAGAATAAGAGTCTATAGATTGCTCTAGAATGTTTCGTTGCGAAACTTTTATTTTTCAGGAGAGAGTTCAACGAGAAAATCTGTGAGAACTTGTGACTTAGCGCAGGTGCGGTTCTTGTACTCTATGTCGTACTCGCTCAATTCCTCGGCCCATTTTGCTAAGCGACCTGACTGGCTAGGGCTGTGCAGAATCGTCCGCAAAGGTTGATTTGTCAAGACTTCGACCGTGAGAGATTGGAAGTAGGGGCAAACCTTTCAAGCTGAAATAAAGACCGCGTATGCGAGCTTCTGCGCCGTCGAGAGTTTTGCTCACATAAAAGATAGGATGTTGCTCCCCACGATCTTCTCTGATGAGCACACTACTTACAGCTGAACCAGAGATGGCGATGTAAAGATACAAAGTTTATCCTTGCTCGGGTTTGGCTAGGACTGGCGGAGATGATAGGTAATCCTTCAGTTGTTTGAATGCTAGTTCGCACTTCTCGTCCCACTCGAAACGTTTATTTCCACGAAGGAGCTTGTAAAACGGCAAGCACTTGTCTCTTGAGCGAGATATGAAGCGGTTCAATGCGGCAATGCGCCCTGTAAGATGTTGTACCTTGCGGGTATTTTTTGGAGACGGAAGGTTGATGATTGCCGAGATCTGCTTTGGATTCGCTTCTATTTCGCGCTTCGTAACGAGGTATCCCAAGAACTCGCCGGAAGTTACGCCAAACATGCACTTCGCCGTGTTCAGTTTCATGCTATACTTGTTGAGAATCTCGAAGCACTGCTTCAGGTGTGCGACATGATCAGTGGCCTGAGCTAACTTGACGAGCATATCATCAATGTATACTTCCCTTGTCTTCCCAAGTTGACTTGCGAACATCTGGTTTACTAGTCGCTGATACGTTGCTCCCGCGTTATTTAATCCAAAGGGCATGACTCTGTAGCAGAAAGTGCCTTGTTCAGTAATAAACACAGTCTTCTCACGGTCATCCTTGTGCATCATTATTTTGTTGTAGCCTGAGAACGCATCCTTGAAATTTAACAATTCGTTTCTGGTTGTGGCTTCGACGAGCTGATCAATGCACGGAAGGGGAAAGCTGTCTTTCGGACAAGCTTTGTTGAGGTCTGTGAAGTCGACGCACACTCTCCACGTACCGGATTACCCATCCAGTCTAGATAGCGAACTTCAGTGATTGACCCTGCATCAAGTAGCTTTTGTACCTCGTCATTTACCGCAGTTGTTCATTCCGCACCTTTAGACCGACGCTTTTGCTTAACGGGTTTGTAAGTTGGATCGACGTTGAGTTTGTGGCTGGTAATGCCAGGAACGATACCGGTCATATGGTCTATCGACCAGGCGAATGTGGTTGCGTTCTTTTGTAAGAATTGAACAAGTTCATCCTTTAGAGCAATTGGTAGCTCGGTCTCGATGCCCATGCAGCGTTTGGGATCGGAGAAATTGATGTTTACTTGTATCACAGATTCTTTCAAAGGAGGTGTGCGTGGATCTCCCAATGGCTCTGATTCGGCAATCACAAATTCTCTTGCATTGCGCATCTTTTTCTCGATGATGAAACAAGTCCGTGCCATCAGAGGGTCTCTGCGCCGCGTATAACCGTATGCATTTGGAAACTTGACGCATTATGGTAAGTTGAAGCGACGGCGCGCATCTTGTGAAGCCAGGGTTTTCCCAAAATGACATTGTAGACGATGGGTTTGTCCACAATTGCAAATTTGAAACATTGCATTGTTCCGCCGACATAAATTGGAAGCGTTATGGTTCCAACCGTCATTATAGTTACGCCATCGAATCCCGTCAGTGGTTGCGTTTCATGAGTCGTGCTGCGAAGATCAATCTCCATCTGGATCAGAACGTCCTTGAATATCACATTGACCGAACATGCTGCTATGGGAGTGCCACCTGCGTTTTGTTTCTGCTTTGCGGCAGTAAGCTTGGATTGACCCAACAGAGTCGCGACATGTTGACAAGCCGCCCATGATCATGTTGATCCTTTGGCGAGGAGCTGGTGGTTCGTCGTGTCCTTCCGCGTCATGGTTTCGTTTCAGGGGTGGAGGCAGGCGAGCGATATCTCGTGCTCGGTCATTCTGTGCATATGCTCGGTCATTTTGTGTCGCTGCTTCCTCTTCCTGCTGCCTTTCGTGTTGTTGCTGGTCTGCCAAACAGTACGTGTTATCCTTATGCGCGTTAACCTTTCTCCGTTCTCGCTCTACATCGATGTCACCTCTCTTGTACTTGTGAAGCAGAAGGTATTGAACTGTTTTGTAGTCTTTCGTGGAATGTCCGCCAAATTTGTGGAATTCGCAATAACCGTGTTTGCCTTTGTAGGTAGGACCAACGCTTGCCTTGCTGTTCCTCATTTTCATCGATAGCGAACATCATCGCCTTCCTTCCTTTCTCACCCTTGGCATAGTCTCTATTGTAATGCTGGCGAGGCTCATATTACTCTTCTACAGTCTTGTTTTTCGAGCTTGGGGTTTTTTCGGGCACTTTTTCTACCGCATCAGTCTGATTGGGGTTTCCTTTTCCTTGGTCTTCCTCCACCTTGATGTATTGGTTTGCGCGTGCAAGGACTTCGCCCAAGGATGTGACGGGTAAGATTGTTAGGTCTTCCTTGAAAATGGTTCCGCGAGCAAGTGCTTTTTTTAGAGCTCCTATTGCGGCGTCATCGCTGATAGCGAGCTGAGATACGACTCCTTTGAACCTGGCCATGAAAGTTCGCAGCGACTCGTTTTGCTTCTGGTGCATTCTCCATAAGTCGGCATTTGATGCACGGACATGCATGAAGCATTGATGATGCTGAAGGAAGGCAGTTGTGAGTGCTTCATAGCCATCGATCGAATTGGCCTTCAGCCTTGAAAACCAGTTCAATGTTTCACCAGTTAAGCTTTCGACGCACAGTTGACAACATCCCGCGTCTTCCTCTTCTGGTGAAAAGTACGAACTACCAATATTGATGGACATCGACTTCAGGAAGACAGTGGGATCCCCCTTTCCGTCGTATCGTATCGGCTTGTTCTTGTTGGTATCGGGGTTGCGTCTTACTCTGACACCTGATACTCTCATAGTGAAAGGTGAACGTCGCGCCTCTGCTAGCACGGTTTCGAGCTCTGGTGTCACGCTTGTTACGCGGTGCATCTGAGACGTAATCTTCTTCATCCGAGATTACATCTGCTGAAATTCATACTGAAGGGCACGATTCTCAGCGCTCTCGAGTCAATTTGGAAATGCACGTTGATCCATGAGCATCTAGTCAGTTTGGAAATGCACTCTTGGCTGCTCGCCACTGGGTCCAACGACAATCAATGAGAGTCAGGGCCTTCCGTTAGTGTGGTGCTCAGAGCGTGGAATGGGGTGTTCAGCTCGCGCAGTGTGGTGCTCAGCTCGCGGAGTGTGGTGCTCAGCTCGCAGAGTGTGGTGCTCAGCTCGCGGAGTGTGGAGCCTTAGTGATGTGAGCACCGGACTGGAGACGCAGCCAAGAACACTTGCACCAGACCCGGACACCAGCGGAACACTTGTATCACCCGCGGGACAACTCGGAGCCAACATGCCGAGGATCACTCCCGGTGCAACTAAGCGGAGAAAGAGCTCATCCAGGACTTCTAAGCAAAGGATCAACCACATAGAGGGCGACGTGTTCACCGTCTATGGAGACCCGTCAAGGGCAACGTGTGCGAACCATAGCGAGTCCGCGTGTCCCTAGCCCCTCTAAACCCTTACACTATTTAAACTCCCAACGCCCCTAGCTTAAACTCTTTACACTTGAATGAAATCATAATTTTCCAAAGAGTGAATCTTTGCTTCTTGTCTCAACCCTCTTTCTCGCAACAAAGTCCGAGATTTGGCTTGAAAGAAACCCTAGAAGGATCGATCCGGGATCGCTCTTCTTCTAATCCGCGTACGACGCTCACCACCGCCAGTTCAATCCATACCGCCTCCTGCTCACGACGTTCTTTGATCGTTAGTTGTGTCCCACTTCGATTCCATCATCCCCTAGAGAACCGAGCTCGAGTTTCTTACTCGGTTCACTAGCCACCGTCCGTACTCCCCGGTCCGTCTGTCCGCTACCGAGTTCAGCCGTCCGTACCATCAATTTCACACCTCCTTCCGTATTCTACTCGTCCATTTCCCCTCAAAACTCGTCTTGATAACTCATCCTTTTTCTACCTTCATCCCACCTTCCTGTGTCTGAAAAAAGTACCTACCATTCCGTCCGTCCAACGATGTAGAACTCCGTCCGAGCCTCTAGGCCGTCCGGCGTTCACATCAGCTATTCCCTCCCCCTTGCGAAGGTTTTGTCCCCAAAACATCTTTGTCATCACCTGCATCAAACGAAACAAGATCAGCAACATTAAACGATGTTGATGTGTGGTACTCACCAGGCAGGTCAAGTCGATAGGCATTGTCGTTGATCTTCTCGAAGATCCGGAAGGGTCCGTCGCCTCGCGGGCTGAGCTTGTCCTTCCTTTTCGAGGCGAACCTCTCCGGCCGAATGTGTAGCCACACCCATTCGCCAGGTTGGCAGAGCATTTCCTTGCGTCCTTTGTTGGCGTAACGGGCATATTGTTCGTTCCTCCTCTCGATGTTGGCTCGGACTTCTTCGTCCAAACGTTTGACCAGTTCGACCTTAGTGGCTCCGTCTTGGCATTCGGTCTCGTCTGGAGGCAATGGTAACAAGTCCATCGGGTCAATTGTTTGAACCCATTGGCGACCTCGAACGGTGACTTCTTGGTGGCCGAATGACCACTTGGTTGTAGGCAAACTCGATGAGTGGGATGCATTCTAACCAAGTCCCTTTGTTGCTCGCAATAGTTGTACGTAGTAACGTACCAAGGGTCAGGTTGACAACTTCGGTCTGTCCGTCGGTTTGAGGGTGTGCGGCGGTGGAATAGAGTAACTTTGTCTCCAGTTTCTTCCACAAAGTACGCCAGAAGTGACCAAGGAATCTTGGTTCCCGGTCCGAAATGATCGTCCGGGGAAGACCGTAAAGATGGACCACAAGGCTAAAGAATAGGTTGGCTAAGTGCATTGCGTCGTTGCTCTTGTGGCATGGGATGAAGTGGGCCATTTTGGAGAAACGACCAACCACTACAAAAATGGTGTCCTTCCGATGTATGGGTGACAATCCGAGGACAAAGTCCATGGACAAGTCGACCCAAGGACCTGTCAAGACCGGTAACAAGGTGTAGAGTCCGTGGGGATGAGTTGTGGATTTGTAGGCTCGGCACACTACGCACTGCCCGCAATGTTTCTCGATCATGCTCTGCATCCCTGGCCAGAAGAAGTGCTCTTCTAGCAGTGCTAGAGTTTTGGCCACGCTAAAATGTCCGGTCAGACCTCCACTATGCGCTTCTCGGATCAATAGGTCGTGGATAGAGCCGGCTGGTATGCAAATGCGCCGCCCTCTAAATAAGTAGCCCTCATACACATAGAACTCCGCATAGTTTCCTTTGCCAAAGTTCTTGAAACATTCCCTAAACTCAGCATCATCTGTGTATGTGTCCTTCATGCTCTCAAACCCCAATACTTTGGCGTCCATGGTAGTGGTCAAGGCGTGCTTCGGGAAAGGGCATCGGCTACGATGTTGCTGAACTCCAACCATTTAGCATGCCTCTTCTTGAGATTGGTTTGGCCGCGCAAATGCTTCAAAGTCTCATGGTCCATGTGAATTACACACTCCCGAGCTAGCAAGTAATGCTGCCAAGTCTCCATGGCACGGACCAGCACGTACAGCTCCTTGTCATAAGTGGAATAGTTGAGGGTTGCACCGCTGAGCTTCTCGCTGAAATAGGCCACTGGTTTACCGCCTTGTGTGAGAACGACTCCAATGCCAACGCCGGATGCGCCACATTCCACCTCGAAAGTCTTATTGAAGTCGGGCAGGACAAGGAGAGGAGCTTGAGTGAGACGCTTCTTGAGTTCCGAGAAGGCTCGTTCTTGTTCGGCTCCCCACTTGAACTCCTGGTTCTTCTTGATCACCGCGGTAAGGGGTGCGGCGACGGTGCTGAATTCTCGTACAAAACGGCGGTAAAAGCTGGCTAGTCTGTGGAACGATCGGACTTGGGAGATGCTAGTTGGTGTGGGCCAATCTTCTATGGCTCGGATCTTCTCGCCATCTACCTTTAGCCCCTGTTCACTGACAACAAAACCAAAGAAGACAAGTTCATTAGCAGCAAAGACGCACTTTTTCAAGTTGGGCGTACAGTTGCTTTTCGCGGAGAGTGTTTAAAACATGCTCCAAGTGATCGACATTGTCTGAAAGGCAAGAGCTATAAACGAGGATATCATCGAAATAAACAACAACGAACTTGTTGATAAAGGCTCTCAAAACATGGTTCATTAACCGCATAAAGGTAGAGGGTGCGTTACTTAAACCGAATGGCATAACCAATCATTCGTACAAAGTACAAACCTTGCCTGGTTTTGAAGGCGGTTTTCCATTCATCTCCTTCCTTCATCCTCACTTGGTGGTAACCACTTTTGAGGTTGATCTTGGAGAAAATGGTTGAACCGCTCAACTCGTCCAACATGTCGTCCAGTCGCGGAATAGGGTGCCGGTACTTGATCGTGATGTTGTTTACGGTCCGGCAGTCGACGCACATGCGCCATTATCCGTCTTTCTTCGGAACAAGCAGGACGGGGATGGCACATGGGCTAAGGCTTTCTCGGACATAGCCATGGGACATGAGCTCGGACACTTGTTGCTCTAACTCCTTGGCTTTGTCCGAGTTTACTCGGTACGCGGGACGGTTGGGAAATTGTGCTATGGGAACCAATTTAATTTGGTGCTCAATGCCCCTGAGTGGTGGTAAGCCTTCGGGCAGTTCATCCGGGAACACGTCCGAGTATCTCCTAAGCACGTCCTTAATGACGTCCAGAAGTGTGTCCTCTAAGTCGCATGTTCCTTCAACCAAAAAATCTCTAAAAACCATCAATAAGACTTGGTTGGAGTCCCTAATAGACTTTCTAACGTCACTTGACTGAATTAGGAAGTTCATTTTAGGGTCCGAATCTTTAGAAAGCTTCATTTGCATTCCCCTAACTTGTGTTGGAGTTAAGGTTTTTAGGTTTATACGTTTGTTATCGGGTACAAACGTATACTGGTTGGTGCGGCCGCAATGCAATGTTCCCTTATCAAACTGCCATGGTCTGCCTAACAAGAGGTGGCTAGCTTACATCGTTACTACATCACATAGGACTTGGTCCTTGTACGGTCCTACAATAAATGGTACGAGGACTTGGTCCTTCACGCGTATCACGGTCTTATCGTCTAACCACTTAAGCTTATAGGTACTACATTCGTGTAGGAGCCTCCGTCAATGATCAAGCCACATACCTTCCCGCTCACCGTCGCGTGTGAAAGATATTGTCGCGCTGGTTGGAGTCATCCGGCTCATCGAGGATACGTCAGATCATGAGAAGTTCCCCATTGTCGGGTTCGGCTATGGCCTCCTCCATGTCTGCCATATCTTGGTCTTGTCCCTCGGTCAATACTCCTTCGGACTCGGTGATGATCATGGTACGGGCGTTCGGACAGTCGCGGGCATAATGGCCTTGGCCTTGGCATTTGTAACAAATGATGTCTCGGCTCCGCACGTCATTGGTCGTCTTGCGGGGATCTTGTCAGCTTTCCCTGGTCGGATCGTTAGGCTTAAACCGCGAGTCGACAACGGCCAATTTAGACTTCTCTTGTGCCCGGTTGGATGGCGATGCGTTTGGCGACCAGTTAGGAACACCTTGTCCTCGGGGTTGGCTTTCAGTTGCGAGCTTCTTCTTGATTTGGGTCTCTATTTGCATCGAAAGATGCAATAGTTCCTCAAATCCTTGGTACGGTTGACGCTCGACCTTCCGCGAGATTCGATCTTGTAGACCATCGAGAAACTGGCCATGAGGGACTCCTCGGTATCTTCTACTTGGAGTCGGTTGCTTAGGTGTTCGAACTCCTCGTAATACTCCTCAACGGACCGCGAGCCTTGATTGAGTCTCCGAAATTTCTTTTAGAGCTCGCGGTGATAGAGCGGTGGGACGTAGCGACGCCTCATAACGGCTTTCATGACTTCCCAAGTGGCAATAGGCCGGTCATGGTTGTGATGCTGTTCAGCAACCAAGAGGTCCCACCATGTGAGCGCATAGTCGGTGAATTTTGCCACGGCATAAGAAATCTTGCGTATCTCCGGGTAGTTGTAGCAACAATAGATGTGATCCTTTCGGCTCTCCCAGTCGAGGTACGCCTTAGGGTCGGACTTGCCGGCAAAGGTCAGAGCGGACAGCTTGTGCCCCGGTTCGATCAGACGTGGAGCATCTTTGTATCGGTCATCGCGATGGTTCCGTTGCCTTGGACGCGGCTCATACTCGTCGTCGGACTGGTCACTCTGTTCCGGCTTGTGTCCCTGTCTTCGTACGGGCGGTGGATCCTCTCTCGGAGGGTTGGCGAGTTCAAGTCGGACCATTCGTTTGGCTAGTTGTTCTATGCCGTTGCGAAGGGCCGTTAAGGTGGCACCGATCTCCGGCGGTGGTAATGGAACCCCCGGTGGTTGTTGTGCGTCCATAGTGTCCGTGGTACAGACGGTGGTCGTATGGACTGACGGTGGTACGGTGTTTGGGGTTGATGGATGGACTGAAATCTCGAACGGTTGATGTAAAGAGCTGACTTCAGGTCACAGACAGTTGATATCACGATCGGGAGATGGTTCTCGAACGATGAAGTGGACTTGGTCCGTACGCGATGTGCTGGCCGAGTGAGTCACGTACCACGTCAAACAAAATGAATATTCGTGAGTAAACGCGTCCAAAGTTGCTGGATAAGATATTATTTGGACAGTCAATGATTGATATGACAGCAAGGCAAATGTACAACCTATAACTAACAAAAAGCAACCACACGCCCCTAAAAGCAAACACACGCACAAAAAGTAAACTTTTGGGACCACAACACAAACTAGAGACAAAAACACTATACTTTATGGATCTAACGCGTCCTAGTCAAGAACAGTGATGAACAATCAGATAAACAAGATGAACAAACACAAAAACAAACGATCTAACGGTGGTACTACCAGATCTAAGCGACCCTAAAGACGCAAATAAGGAACCGCACTTGACAAAAACGAAAACTGTAACGATAGAAGAGAAAAGATCTGGGGTTTCAGAAAGATACATCCTTTGGGTAGAACCTTTTAGCTCTGATACCAGCTGATGTGAATGCCGGAAGGCCTAGAGGTTGGACGGAGTTCTACATCGTTGGACGGACGGAAAGGTAGGTACTTTTCTCGGACACAGGAAGGTGGGATGAGAGTCGAAAGAGGATGAGTTATGGAGACGAGTTTTGAGGGGAAATGGACGAGTAGAATACGGAATAGAACGTAAGGAGGTGTGAAATCGATGGTACGGACGGCTGAACTCGGTAGCGGACATACGGACTAGGGAGTACGGACGGTGGCTAGTGAACCGAGTAAGAAACTCGACCTCGGTTCTCTAGGGTATGATGGAATCGAAGTGGGACACAACTAACGATCAAAGAACGCCGTGTGCGGGAAGCGGTACGGATTGAACCGACAGTGTACACGAGCGGTGGTGAGCATCGTACGCCGACTAGAAGAAGAGCGATCCTTGATCGATCCTTCTAGGGTTTCTTTCAAGCCAAGTCTTGGACTTTGTTGCAAGAAAGAGGGTTGAGACAAGAAGCAAAGATTCACTCTTTGGAAAATTATGATTTCATTCAAGTCTAAAGAGTCTAAGCTAGGGGCGTTGGGAGTTTAAATAGTGTAAGGGTTTAGAGGGGACTATGGACACGCGGACTCGCTATGGTCCGCACACGTTTCCCTTGACGCGTCTCCACAGACGGTGAACACATCGCCCTCTATGTGGTTTAAACAAGGCCACACGTCACACTATTCCAACGTTCACAAGGGAAGACTCTAGATAAGTTCAAAACGCAAAGTTTAATGGAAAAAGACAAAAGAAAGGCCGCATCCTTAGGTCGAGTGCGGATTGCCATGTCACCGATGTTAAACGCGGCGTTGCATGTGTCCTTGGGTTAAACGCGGCGTTGTGCGGTAGGACTCGTCGCCTCGTTAAAACCTTCTCCGGTAAACCTCATGGGAAAACCCCGAAGTAAGGAAAAAGAGTACAAGTCATGATCCTACCGTACAGACGGTCTCGCCGATGGTTGCCTTAACCGAGTCGATCTTTTGGTCTTCTTGGACGAAGGCTTGGACGAAGTGGTTGATCCTTTGCTTGGAAGTCCTGGATGAGCTTTTGCTCCGTGTGGTTTGCACCGGGAGTGATCCTCGGCATGTTGGCTCTGAGTTGTCCCGCGGGTGATACAAGTGTTCCGTTGGTGTCCGGGTCTGGTGCGAGTGTTCCTGGCCGCGTCTCCGGTCTGTTGCTCACATCATATAGCGTCTTCATTCTGTTCGTTTCGAGGCTCAGATTGTCGCCCATGACGCCTTGCGTGGTTACTCTGTCCTTGGGACGCTTGTTGCACTACTTGGCCACTCATCCGATCCAGGCTTCTTCGTACGGTTTCATTGAGTGCGGCTTGGCTGATGTTAACGCGTGCGGATGTGTGGTGACGATGAGCTATGGGCGTAGTGCCTATAGCTTCGCGGTTATTCGGAGTGTCGCCAGCAGCTACACGACCAGGTGGGATAACGCCATTTGTCGGATCGTTGCGCGTAGCGCCTACGGCTTTGCGGTCGACTGGATTGACATTAGGGGTTACACGGACAGGAGGCATAGCGCCGTTGGTTGGAGTGACGTGTGTAGCGCCTTCGGCTTCGCGGTCGGTTGGATTGATGTTAGTGGTCGCACGGACATAAGGCGTAGCGCCGTTGGTTGGAGCGACGCGCGTAGCGCCTACGGCTGCGCGGTCAGTGAGCGTTGCGTCCTCTAGCGTAGCTACTGCAGTCCCATTGACGCCTTGGAGCTGTTTGTCCTCGGACGGGTGCGCCCCCAAATGGTTCGCCTAGGAGACACAACGCGAGCTTCGGGAGATCGTGGCGCGGAGGAGCCGACGCTTTCGTTACTTGAGAGATCGGTGTGAGACATGCTTCTGATTTTCCGAAAACACCTTTGTTTTCAAACTCTATTCGTTAAATGAAAGGATTCCGTTCGGCTCCACGGTGGACGCCAAAATGTTGGGGGCAAAGCCCATATCCAACAGTATATGCTGACACTTCATTTAAAATAAATAACCAGTCAAATTATAACAATTAATACACCTAAGCAAAAATGCCTAACATGTAAATCATATTTAATACCAAACAAAAAAAACCAATCAATCCTTTTATGTTCTAACTCGCCGACGAATACGAAGATCAATTTTAATTTTATGGGTTTATCTCTTACAATGTCTTCTAGATTCATGAACATATTTTCAAGTCTAGAATCATATATTTACCTCAAACATAGAGAAGAAAGATCTCGAAGCTCTGAGACAGAGACATAGGATCATTGAGGAAACAGAGAGGAACACATAGGAACCAAAATAGATCTCAAGAGAATCGATGATTTCAAAGATCCGTGACAAGGTAGGAGGAGCGGCCATTAACTCTCCACGAAGCCTTGTGGTGCCATCTCTCCTCCCGTGCGTCGGTGATCAACTTCTCTCCCGGAGCTTCACAAAATAAGGGTTTATCTCAATGTCCTCTTAACCGTACCAGTTCAACTGTACCGGTTCAACCGTAATTCAATCTCCCTTTCGGTTTAACTTGTTTCTTTAACCGTATTAAACCCACGGTTAAAACCGTTAAATTTAGTTATGTGCTCAAATTTCATTTGTGAAGTCAAAGGTTAACGACCGGTTTAACCACGATCCACAAATGTTACCGATTTGCCTTTTTGGATTTGGTTTTGGAAAACATTCTCATGTGATATGACCTACTTGTTCGTATCAGACTAGCTACATTCTCGCATGAATATGTTCTAAGATCATCTCTAATGTATATCTCTATTTTTTATGTATATCTCTATTTTTTCTGTAAAATAGAGCATCGTTTTCCTCCAATGTATCACTCTAATTTCAACTCTAAAATAGAGTTAATCTAAAAAAAATAGAGGTGAGAATAGATTTGCTCTATATATAGAGCAATCCTATCATTTTCTCTATTTTAGAATAAAATATAGAGTAGGGTTGGAGCAAATGTTGCTCTAAAATAGAGATTTGACTCTAAAATAGTGTAGGGTTGAAGATTCCCTAAAGCATGTTCGAAATCTATAAATGTATCTTCTTCATCTCACGTCGTGCTCTCCTCTGTTGCACTCCGCCGAAGATTTTCTCTCTTACTAGGTCTGCCCCTGACCTTGATGGACCTTATCTACTGTTTGCTTACCCAATATTAAGGATAGTCTTGATAGCCAAGTATTTAGGAGAATATGTATATTTAGATTTACTTATTGGTTGAGATATTTACATAATTCGATCGTCTGTAACTTGTATAAATATAGACCTTTAGGTCACGTAATATAACAACACAAATCATTCATCTTTAAGAATCTCATGTCACCCAGCAAGCAAGAGTCGGTGTTTAAGTTTCGTGAGTCTTTACGTAGCTCTATAAATAGAGCTTATGATCACCTAAATTGCTCATAAAGATCTTACCTTGTGTAGGACGTAAGAGGAGGACTCTCATCTCTATCCCCTTTGATTCCATCATTTAAATTTTAATACTCCACTGTTCTTGTGTTAAAACAGAGCCATCGTCATCTTCACACATGCAGTTCAAGCCTTTGTCACAAAACTTGTACCTCTGTTTCACACCTTCTACTCCGCATCATTTGGTATCAGATTCATATTTGGATGTAGAACGGACGGTTATGCATGAACGACATCCCGTATGATGGACATGATCTCTCGGCAACACACGACACTACGACGATCAGCTTTTCAAACGACACTTTGGACCTCCCCATAAGTTTCCCACGGTTAATTTGCAAGAAAGTACATTCATTGAAATTCAAATCCCAAACCTAGTATACAAAAATTAGTAAACACTTGGTCAAACCACTCCAGTAGGGAACTTTCACAAATTTTGAGTTTTCTTCCAACCATTGGAAGATCTGATGAAGCTATTCGAATCAGCACATGATTTCTTATCAAAATCGGAAACATCAAAGAGAAAAACAAAACTCTTATATAGGCATGGTCACAACCGACCCGAGGTTAAATCAAACCCATAGACTTGAAAGTCACGCACAATAATCTAGAAGCTTACAATATTTTTAAAGAAGGAAAAAAAGGAAAAACAAAAAGAAAGACTAAACACACAAATAACTCCTTGTTTCGTTACATTACATCGTTCTGTTTCTTTCTAGGTTTCCTCTGCCGGTCATATCCTCCAACAATATCTGAATCTTGTCGACCATCGAGATTATGAACTCTCTATCGGTCACGTTACTGTCATACCATACAAGTGAAATATAAATATCAACAAGAGAAAGCTTATCAGGTTCTAGATGTATATTCTACTTGACAAAAAGAAAAGAAAAAGTACCTTCGTTCTGGCAAGACCATGCCTTTTATTTCGGGAATAGACACTAGAGCTTCCTTCCATTTCTGAGTTCTGTCTCGTTGGTGTTGATGACCGCGTTTCATATCCCGATAACAATCCCCAAATTCTCCTTTAAGTTGTTTCACAACGTAAGGTTCAATTTTGTAGAAGATGGGAACCACTATGAGACGGCCTTGATCCTTACGTTCCATGATCTTGGCCAGCTCATCTAAGCACCAATGCGAACTTGTGTAATCCTTGGAGAAGATCACTAAAGCGATCTCAGACTCTTCTATTCTTTTCAATAGGTTAACCAAATTTGATCCCAAATGCTCGTCTTCGTCTATGAAGACGTTTATATCCGCTTCTTTCAAGGCAGCGTAGAGAAAGCTTATAAAGTTTCTGCGCAATTCTATTCCCCGGAAGTTGATGAAAACTTGAGGCCCCAACGAGTTGGGTCTCACAACCGAAGACGAAGCAGCCATGAGAGAGCTTTATATATATAGAGGACAATGCCAAAAAAAAGACAGTTTATCACATATTAAATATATACTATATGATTCCACTATTTTTTACAATTCCGAATATTTATCAAATTTTTACGTTGGTAAAATAATTCCATTATATAATACTAATGTGTTAGAAATATAGATATAGATATATATATATATATATGTGATCTTATACTAAATTTAGCTTTTCAGTGTTTTTATAATTATACTAAAAAAAAAAGTTTTTTTAGTTCTAGTTTATTTTGATTCCCTCACAACTATTCACTTATTACATTATTTGGCTATTCATATGATATACTAGTCAACCCAATAAGAAAACAAAAAACAGTAATGTTTTCACCGATAAAAAGCTTTGATGTTTGTAGATTTCTGTTCTGTTTTTAAGGAAAAACTTACTTTGGTGCCTCGTGCTTACTGAGACTGAGTCCCCTTGCTGGGACCAATAAACAGTCACTATTTTCTTCTCCTCTATTGCCATTCATTCCTTTGCAGATTAAGCTTATGAAATCGTTCTCGGATGTCTCACTTTGATATGCAAAATAAATATATAAACAAAAAAAAAAAAGCTTTCTTCAATTCGTATCCGAACACAAAAAAAAATATATATCTTAATTAAGAAGATCCACCATTTTATCAAAGTGGAAAATAAAAACCTGTAATTTGACAAAGTCAAGGATAACTTTGGGAAAATAGAATTCAAAGCTGACTTCCATTGCTGGAATGTTTCTGGTTCATGTCGATATTTTTCTTCCAGAATCCTGAAAGTTATCCAAACACATTAAATAAATGATACAATCTAGCTAGCTACCATTATAATGTTGATAAAGAACATATAGTGGGAGACCTGTATGCTGGCAAGGGCATGTCAAATGTTTGGGAAGTTGAATTCAAAGCTTCCGTCCATTTCTGTATTCTTTTTGGTTCATGTTGATATCTTTCAACCAGATCCCTGAAGTTATCCCCGAATTTTCCTTTAAGACCATTCACCACGGTGGCATCAAGCTTGTAGAA
>NC_025702.1:3344087-3423062 GCF_000633955.1 Camelina sativa | reverse complement strand
CTTTTTTTGTCGAAATATGATACAAGTTACCATTTTAATTGTTGATAGGAACGTAAAGTGGGAGACCTGTATGCTGGCAAGGGCATGTCGAATGTTTGGGAAGTTGAATTCAAAGCTTCCGTCCATTTCTGTATTCTCTTTGGTTCATGTTGATATCTTTCAACCAGATCCCTGAAGTTATCCCCGAATTTTCCTTTAAGACCATTCACCACGGTGGCATCAAGCTTGTAGAAGATGGGAATCACTCTAAGTTTTCCTTGATCCACGCGTTCCTTGATATGTACCAGCTCGTCCAAACACCTTTTTGACTTGGTGTACCCCTCGGAGAAGATAACCAACGCAAATCTTGACTCACTTATCCTATCACACGGGCTGATTAGGTCTTTACCCTTCTCTTCTTGCTCGTTTGTAAACACGTTGATGTTTTTGTCTTTAAAGCCACGCAATAGAAAGCTGACGAAGCCATCGTGTAGCTCTTTTCCTCGGTAACTGATGAACACTTGAAGTCCCGTCGGGATCAATGAGACATTAGAAGAAGAAAAAGAAGATGATCCTGCCATATCGAAGAGCAAACAAAAGGAGTTTTATCGTATCTCGTTTGAGTTTGCTATATGGACTGATGAAGCTTATGTGTATATTTGGGTTGAATTTGAAAGTACTTTATAGAGTTAGACAGATGATATTATTATTGTCACTGATCGTATGATTAATATTTTGCAAAAAAAGTACTTTTTGGCATTTTCCTCAAAAATTTAGTGGCCAAAAATAGATGTTGCAAAAGATTACAATATAACTAGTTGACAAGTTGTTTTTTTTTTGTTTGGTCAAAACTCAAAACTAGTTTTCGAATAATATCTAGAAAACAAGTTGACTTCTTCTCTGACTATAACATCTCTAAGAAAATTTGCCTAATATATAGAGAAAGTAATAAAGAAATATTATAGTTGACCAAAAATTGTGACACCTTTCTTTGTGTTCCCACTGACTATTGCATGGTGCATGGTTATTCTACTTCTACATTTAATGTTCTTCACCCAACTTAACATTTCCTACACTGTGAATAACTTTCATATTATATGTAATATCTCTCGAACAGACAATCAGGGATCGTAATCTTTTCTTCTGCAATGATCCGCTTCATCCTCATTCTTCTTTTGGTGGTGATGGTAGTACTAGAGACAAAGATGACGTTGATATGTTGATATGTTGATTGATATGTCAATATGCCTTTTCTAACTTGTCCTAGACTCTTCTTACACTCGCAGTATAAGAAGCCTTTAATTAATCATTTAATAAGAAGAATCAACTTCAGCCCAAAACCAAAGTAGGTTTATTTGTATCATATCCCATTTTATGTCCAGAGGGGGTTTTCTTTGTATGACCAATATGAATTGGACTTTTAAAAGCCCATTCAAAAATTTTATCAAATTTGGAATCATCATATTCATTTGATCTTTAAACATGAAAGCTTGTTTTTAGTTTCTATAGAGAAGGGGTCAGATTAAGAAGCACACATTAAAACTATATTCGTCTTATCAACAGACTAATGACAAAACTTAGAATACTAATTAATAAAAGCAATGTTAATTAATTTGATAACTAATCCAACCGCTATAGGGTTTGTATTTGATATTTTGATGATATATTGATATTATACAGATTAGGTTTTGCTGTCACGATCCATATCTCATGACTGACCAACATGAACCAAACATGAAATTGAATGATGATGATGATAGCACTCGATGGAATTCTTTGTATTTAGAATATCGAACAAATAAAGTCTTCTTCCAGAATAATATTTTATTTTAAATCTAATGTATTATGATTACACAGAAATTGCTTCGTGAAGGTCTCGACTCGAGTACATATACGGAAACTATATTTTATTAAACAAAAAAATAGAAAAGGTCGATGCTCAAGTTTTGAGGTTTTCTCACCATCTTTTTCAGTCCAATCATGCAAAACATTTATCTGTCATCTCTACGAGAATTCTCCTAACATATAAATTAATTTACTTTAAGAAGATATTATTGCTCAATCGGACAATTAGTGATTATTACAGAATACATTATTTATAGTGAGGCCGGTGCTATAAAACCAACATGTATAGCAAAGGCGGTAACAAACCCAACCAAAAACATATAAACTATATCTTTTTGTAGCCTATCTACTAATTCCATCATACAAAATTTATTAAAATTCATAAAGATTGTTTACTATGTCGTAAGGATTATCCCATGTATTATATTTGTTTAAGTATTAGGATAGTTTTTGGTAAACCCCTTTAGTTAATATATAACCTTATGCGTGCATGCATCTTGACGGATCACAATTTAAGTTATATAGTCTTCTTCAAATTAGCATTTTGCTTGCTGCTCATATTGATTTCGACGTTTAACTTATCATTTTTCATAATTGGATTTAGTTACTTATAAATTATAATAGCCGCCTAAGATTGTCATTGGGTTTGGGCAGCTTTAAAATATTCAAGCAAATTCTTCGTCATCTTTTTAAACTGGCGTAGAATCATTGGAAACTGATGATATTATTTAGCGTTTATAACGAATCAAATCATATCTTTCAATATTTTCATATGATAAACATCTTTGACATGCATCCACAACATGAATTGGTAACTAATTGATTAGTTTGTTTGTTGAATTAAAATCGTATGTATTACTACAACTTGTTTGCTGTTCGTACTTCTAATATTATTATTTTGTCAATGTTATTTTTTTATTAGTTTGTATATTATTTAATTAGCCCGATTTCAATATAAAACTTCCACATATTCATAATACGGTTTTTGAAAAGATTTAGTAAATTAGCCTGAGAAGTAGGTGAAGAAGTTTCTCGATGGCCTGTCATATAGTATTTGATTGTAATGTGAAACTAGTAGAGTTTATGAACAGGAACATTAATTAAAGCAAACTGAGTGTCATGTGTGAAACTAATAGTGATTTTCTTTTCTTGGTCTGAAGTAATAGTGATTTGATTATGAACAGTGCAACTTTAAACATTAATTAAAGCAAATTGAATTCAAGATTAGCACAGAGGTTGATTGTCCGTCGGAATCATGACAAAAATATACACAAAATTAAGTAAATCATGATAGTGATTTTCTTTATGTCATAAAATATAGTATGAGAGACATATACTTTATAATAATGAGTGATTAGATCTGAAACCGTGTCGTGGTTAAACACTTAGGCGGCGGTATTAGTGGGGACAAATTGATTATGGAGTGCGTTTGAATCATTCCATTTAGATAGGTGGGACGATGATTCCTAAACTCTAACCTAACGGGTAGGGTAGACTTTAGACTGAAATTTTGAAAACAGTCTAAATTTTATATGAATAAACAAACCTCTACGTCGATAGAACCTGCCATAGTAAATAACCCATGAAAAAATTCAGTTGACTCTACAACCACGATGAAGTTGATTTATTGAAAATTGACGTTGAGGTTTTTTTTTGTTTTTTTTTTCGCGCAATGCTCAATAGATTAAACTTCATCGTGGTTGTAGAGTTAACTGAAAATTTTCATGGGTTGTTTACTATGGTCAGGTTCTACATATACCTAGCTAAAATATATTTGAATATAATGTATCCTTCGAAGAAATATAAACTGTAATGCTTCAATACTGGACTTCGCGATGAATCATTACAACTTGGAAGCGACGACAGAGACGGTCAAATCAAACTTCTAAAAGTATAGTATGAAACAAAATATGGTTGTACTCTCTAATCAATCATACGTTCTATATATCTAGATTTTTCAGTTTGGTCCCAAAAGACAAAGTAATCAATCAACACATCATTTGAGATGTTTGAAACGTGGATGTGTAAGAGACCCACTCCACGATGACTTTGCCTTCTTCCTTGCTTTGGGAAAGAATGGGGTCTATAATAAAAGGTCCAATCATGGTTACAAAATTTACTCAACTATACTTTTTAAAGAATTTACTCAACTATTCGTAATTTGAGTAAACGAAACACTAAAAATGACTTCAACTATAAACATTATGTTAAGAAGACGATATCCACTAAATAAATAAATAAAAGTTTGCATTATTTCTTTTTTATATATAATAAATAACATCAGTATTTTTAGAACGTCATTAGTACCACCAATATACTGTTTTTTCAAATCGATTTTACTAGACTTTTTCCATATTGTACATGGATGGAGAACGACCGGAGCCAGAACCATCTCGCGAGAACCATCCTTGATCAAATCAATTGTCACTTTATACAAAAGCAAAGAACTTGTCCGAAGAGAAAATGTTTTACCTTAAAATCGCAAAGACGCAAAAAGTAAAACGAATATTGAATAAAATTAAAATATATATATATATATATATATATATATATATTATAAATGAAACGACAGAAACCTGAAACAAGTCAGAAGACAATCCTATAAAAAAAAGGTTGACAGATTGAACATTAAGATACTTTCACTAAAATAGTGGGTCCTTCTATCTATTTTCATGTTAGTTTTTGTAATCATAGTATATTAATATAACTCACTTGATTTGTTATTAGTCGTTTTGAAATTCTATTGATTTGTTATTAGTCGTTTTGAAATTCTATCTTTCTTCTTTTGTCCCGAGGACTTGGCGGACACGAAGGAAAAAGGAAATACAAGTGGCGAAACGCCAAAGTAAAAGATGAGATGCTGAATAAGTCATTAGTGGGACGTGCAATTATCATCGATTCTCTTGTGTCTTTTTCTTATTATAAACAATAATTAAGAAAAAAAAACGAGAGAATCGAAAAAATAACTAGAATATAGGTTAAAAGGTAAAGTACATTTTTGCTTTCTCAAGTGTAGTCCACCATTTCATTAATTATATATATGGTCCACTATAAAGTATTTAATACCAAACCGAACCATATCATACTTCGTATAATATTTACAATTACAATTTATAATTAAATGTAAGATATATATGATCCATTAATATTGTATAAACTCAAGCTACGTTTTTTTTTTTTTGCCAGTGGTGATATTTATTTTGAGTATAAGTGTTTGATTGTTTCGGTGGAAACATTTCAACGTGATAACCAAAGATATCGAATATTGCAATAATTATAAAAAGAAGAATAATCTTTTTAGCAAATTTATATGACCATACAGACACTGTAGTAGCATATTTCATTTGTTTTTTTTTCTTTTCTTGTAAACAATGTAAAATTTTCAGTTATACTTCGATTCTAGTCTGCAGGTTTCGATATTCGAGATGAAACTCCGTGCTTCCACAATTTTATGATAAACTAGGTTAGATCTGCGCAATGTTTTTAATACATTTTTAATATATTTGATGTTAAATATATGATTTTAAAATTTTTGAAATTATATTAATCATAAAGTTATGATTTACACAATGATAAAATATATAAATTACAATGGTTTATAATTTCGTAGTATTTGTTATAACTTATGCATTTATATTTTAAGTAGGATAAATTTAATTGTATAATTGGCTCAACGAAAATTCAAACATTGCAATCATCACCGTAGAAGAAATCATATCTATATTCATAGTAAATGCATCCAATAAGATAGACATATGATAATTTTTGTTTGATAATACGTAAAGTTTATGTATGTTGCTCCAAGAATCCAATAACTGATGTTTATCTTCCACAAAAGCTTAAGAAATTAACGTAGCTCATTCATAGAATGTAAATTAAGCAATTGTATGGTTTTTTTCTTTTTGGTCGAGAAGCAATTGTATGGTTTGTTCTCAAATTTAGAATACCAAAGTGTTGACAAAAATAAACAAAAGAAATGAATAACTTAACTAATCATAACTTGTTAATATCACAAATTAATACTATTGACTAATTATAAATGTGATGTGGAACATAGAAGGATTTTTTTACTGGAGATGAAATGCTTAACTATATTATTTAAATTTAATTGGCTATCTGTTTTAAGATTTTATAAGTTATAAATGATATGATAAATGTTATCTCGTATTTGTTTTTAGATTTTACTTGTTGATCAACTTGTTAAATGAATCATTAGTATGCAGGTTTTGATAATATTGACTTTGTTTGTATTTTCTATTGTATAAGTGACTTCTTGTGAGTTATATGTTTTAAAAAAAAATCTATTTTAGCAACTTCGATGCATTCTAGTGATTGTGCTACATACTATTGGTAGATGAGCTAAAACAAATTGTGTAGGTAATGTAATAATGTAAAAAAACATAATTGCCATTAAGAAAAAAATTCTTTGTTTTTCATGCACAGTTGTTTTTGCGATTAAGAATATTCCAATCGAAACAGATGTTTTGATGTCAATCAAAACCGTTAGTGGACCAAAATATAAGAGAGTCCAAGACCCCAATTGAAGAATATTGAAAATGAAACACAGCCCATTACGAAGACCAATCTTATAATGATGCGGTAGAGAAAGATGAGATTAATGGAATGATGATGACATGTAAGCAAAATTAATGCTGATATGTATTAATTATTATAATTTGATTAGTTACACATTTTAACTGATGTGTCAGTTACTCTTTCAACTAAAAAGCTGAAGTGTCATTACTCGAAACAAACACATCCTACTTTTATTGTATTGATGAGTGTATCTCAATCTGAAGATAATACGAAAATTTAGTTCTGATTTGTGTATATTAAAGAACAATTTTTATTAGTATAACAACTAATGTGTGCGTGGGACGATGATCAAGTTCCCATGTATTTGTGTTTTCGGTGGCATGTGAATGTGATGATTAATTTTATTGCATTACTGTTTTTTCTTTTTTCTTTTTTATCTTAGCCATCCATAATCTTCCATTTTCCCGTAATAATATATATATATATATATCATATATATATAAGACAATTGTGGTCATATGATTAAGCTTTA
Source organism: Camelina sativa (assembly GCF_000633955.1). NCBI lineage: Eukaryota > Viridiplantae > Streptophyta > Magnoliopsida > Brassicales > Brassicaceae > Camelina > Camelina sativa. Next base: position 3,416,170 of record NC_025702.1, on the reverse strand, counting down.
TAGAATTATAGGTCCTTTGATTATCTAAATAACTAAACATTATATGCTGACACATTCATACAGACAAATTAGCCCTAAGTTCTGATCAATCTCCACTAGTTATATTATTTTTATAATTAGCATGTGTTTCTAAAAGTGCACAAAATCTTTACCTAATATGCTCCATTCTCCAACTTATCAAACACTAATTTGTTAGTATATGCTTATCTTATTACATTAAAGTGTTAATAAAAAGTCTAGATCACTACTACCTAGTATTATAATATCTCCAATAATTTACGAAGATACTTTGTATATTCCTATTATTTGGCCTTCCGACATTGTTTTATGTCATCCTTTGGTTTCTTCTTTATCTATATTCGAGCTTATACAGTTGCTTTTTTATTCCAATGCTCTATCACAAAGATCAAAATCTTTTTTTCTTAATCATCCGAGTGATAATATTGATTTGTCAATATTCATATATATATATATATATAAATACATATATATATATATATATTGGGCAATAATGATAAATTTGATATGATAAATTTTCTCATAATACATATATATATATATATATATATTTTGGGCAATAATGATAAATTTGATATGATAAATTTTCTCATAACATTTATTACAAACCTAATTGTTGATTATTAGACACACACAAACACAACTACTCGTAAAGTTTAGTTGTATACTATCAAATTTAACTGAAAACAAAAGTGGTTGTATTGTAGTAGTAAATTTTGCAGTTGAAGTGAATTAGTTTTATGCTGAAAAAAAAGAAGTGAATTAGTTTTACTCGCTTATTGTGTGGAAACACGTAAATTTGGCCTATAATAAACTACTTAGCCATTCAAAACATGAAATAAAATATAAATATACAAAGAGCAATGGTGGTGGATACCGAGAATCCATCAATCTCAATATATGCCACCTTTTCTGGTGGCATCTCCATTTATGATTTTTCTATCAATCTTGTTCCATTAAAATTTACAACTATTTATACTATTTGAGTTTTATTTTATACACATATATAGAAATAGATTACTAGGTATATGTATATATAAGTACATACATGTGTGTGAGGATCTTTTCGTACCTTTATTTTTGCCAGTGCTTTAGGGAATTTAAGACTATGCTAGCAAGTCTCAGACACATTATATAGTGGGGTTCACTGTTCCCATAACTTCCCTATTTCTTGAAATTTCTTTTCATTGTGTTTTAATATTCAATTATTTCCTTTTTCTGTGCCTTAGGATCAATGACCTAACAAGGTTGTGCAGGAGTGGGTGGTGATGGGGACCAATTTGATTATTTCAACAATCTCAGATTTGGTTCCATCACTATCTGTCTTTTTTCATATGAGTTTAATGCAAATTTTGTAAAATCCAAAATAATTGTAATAGTGAAAAGGGCAATATCAATGGTACCTAGACATGTATACAATATATGTTTAATGGGCGTGAAAGTGTCTCGTGAATAAATTTATTCAAGTTTTGCAGAATCACTTGGGGACAAAATAAAAACATTCAATAATGAAAAGGACAATGAAAATTGGTTGATAGATGTGATGAGCAACTCATCCACGATGTGAAAGAACCTAATAATTCATTTATCACATTTATTATCATGTGGGCGCATTTCCGCAAATACGAAGGATGAGCTTGGGCACGCCCCTAGTACTATTGTCTTGTTCTTGTCTAAACTTTTAGTTAATCAACTTATTATTAGTTATCAGTTATCACTATTTTTTAAAAAAGATAAGTTAAAAAATCTGAAAATATATATTAGAAGGAAAGTGAGCTCATAAATCTAGTTGGTGGTGCCATTAGCTCGGCGATTGACAAGTGAATTTAAGAACTTTTGGTCTATGATTAGAGATTTATATAATCTTATGTTTTTTTATTTTTTAAATTACTAGATCTAGGTTGGTACATCCCCTTAGGCTATGAATCAGAACATTTTGTAAGGTTTTCTCTAATCTATGTTCCTCGAATCGGCAATTTTTTAGACTTTTTCAGAGAGTTTTTACTAGTTGAACTAACGACACTTGGTATAATCTTATACTGTTTAGTAATCACAAGTCTATGATTATAATTTTTATATAAAAAAGTCTATGACTATAATTTGTAGAGTTTTTCTATGCAAAATTTCAAGCCAAAAGATGGATAGAAAATGACAAACATATTTGTGGACATTGTTAGGTTTTCAAAATGTTATAGTAATGTGTATGTGTAAAATAACAAAAAATTGTGATGTTGGGTATTAAACAGAAAATTATTATTAGTTGAGATATTTTTTTTTGAGGAACCAAAATAGTTTATGTATTTTGATGTTATACTCCTACCGTTTTAAAATAGTTGTTGTTCTAGGTTTAATTTTTTTGTTTCAGTTTAGCTGTCATTTTCATTTTTCAATATAATTTTTAGTCAAAATTATCTTATTTACCCTTTATTAAATAAATAAAAATAAATCTTTTAGAATTATAATAAAAAAGAGTATAATAAAAAATTTATCTATTTTTTTAATTTGTGTGAAAAACTGTTGAACGATAAATAATAAAAAAACGGAAAAAATAGAAAATTTACTTGAATTATATTTTGAGGTTTTCTCGTATATAATTTCAGCCTACAAAATCAGTTTCGTCATTAAAAATAATACTGTGGCTAACACGGTTTTAAATATAGATTTTTTTTTCTATTAAATGGCCATGCCTAGTATATGTCACTCCTAAGTCCTACCCACTTCCTTTGTTCGATCCGTTCCCCCATAACTTTATTACGATGCTTCAACAGTTCAACTTCCAATTCATGTTCTCTTCACCCATCTCTTGATATATCTATCACATCTAATAAATAAGTATTTAACTTGAATGTAGTTAATTTAATGTTAGAGGATATATGGTTATATACCGTGATTTTGATTTTACGTACTGGATCATGAAACTGAACATGAACAAAAATTTGGAAAGAGAATATATATGTTGTACCGAACTACCAATTATGTCATTAAGTTGGTCTCAGGTGTAAAACAAGTGAACAACTCATAGGTTAGGTTTAAAATTTCTTAACCTATAACTTTTTTTTTTGTCAATAGCTAGAAGTATATATATTATTATCAAGTGATCTCATATTCTAAAATATGAAAGTAATAATCAATATATTTGATTTATAATTTACAAAAAAAAACTATCATCTAAATCCTAAACTAAAAACTTATAAACTCCCTAATTAACAATTTTAAACTTTAAACCCTAAACGTAACACCTAAAATTTAAAACTTAAATCCTTAAATGATGTATATACGTTTCCATTTTAAAATTTATTTTATTCTTTATTTTTTTCGATAGAAATATATCTACTCCATTTTTATCAAACTATTTCCAATCTTAAAGATAAAATGACATACCGACGGTTTGAAGATTTCATTTTCAAACTTTTTTAAAATACACTTTTAAATGTATTATTTCTTCTTGGTGACATATACCAATACGTATTCGTCAGTATGAAATGACACATATAATATAAAGAGAGACAGAGAAAGAGAGATTGATACGTAGATTCGCCTGTACATATAACAATGACTATAAGACATCAAATATACACAGAGACACGCATGAATGTGTCCACAGACATATATATATATATAAATATATATAATAGAGTCTCTCTAAATTTTTATTTTCATGTGGTCCATCCACCTATTTATCGCACATCTAAAAAACAATTTATTAATAAAATCACTTATTGTCCGTACAGTGTTATAACATTATCGGATTTGTTATTTTCAACGATGACTTTGATTTTTCTTTTGTTTTGTATATTGTTTTACAAAAAAAAAGATAATAAAAGCGACGAGACAATAATGTTTTTTTTTTCAGCAAAGCAATGGATGGACCAAAAAAGAAAAGAAGCTATTTTTTTCTTTTCCGAATCACTAAAATAGTAAACTGGAAACAGTGAAGTTTTGAGGAATGGGTTCCACCAAAAACGTGGCTTATGTTGTATTTTTCCCCGATCATGGATCTCACGCGTTCGGCACGTGTAGAAACTACTATAGACTTACGTACTCATCAGGATTCATGATAATTATAATAAACAATATAATAGTATGAAATTATTCACATAAATGATTGCCTTACCATTTGTGTTACCTTATAATTAAGAAGGACAAAAAATAATAACTAAAAATTGTAATTAAAGAATTATTTTATACGATAAAAAAAAAAAATGATTGCTTTAAACGTTAATTATATTATTACATTAATTCATTGTACACAAAATAGAAAGTGTGAAGTATTTAGAATTTAGTTATGAAAAATTGGTGGGTTCACCCTTCACTCTCTAAATTTTTAATAATAAAAATCTGTCACATAAAAAAAACAAATAAAATTACAATTAATATTATTTATATAAATAGTTAATAATATATTATTGGATTTTGTTTTTACAAGATTATATATCGATTACAAAAATGCCTACTAGATAAGGTGGAAAATACATAGATTTTTTTTAAGTAATTTTTAAAAATCAATTATTATTTTAAACGTTAATTATATTATAACACCTCATTGTACACTTAAAAAAATGTAAAGTATTAAATTATATATATGATAAGTGATTATAAGATTATTATGTTAATAAAAAATAGAGTATATATAATTTTTAATAAGAATTACGAACAAAGAACGTCAAATTAATATATATATTTTAAAATAAACTGCTTATTAGACGGTAATGATATGGCTTACATTGAAAAGTGATATACGTTAATCGAATTTATAAACTTACACATCGTCACCGAAGCTTGAAAATATATGTCACTATTTTCTTTAGCATAACTCTGAAATCATATTCAATTGAGTCGAGGACTTAAATGTTATTCCCTCGTTTTAGTCAAAATTGATGTTTTGAGATATTTTTTTTATCCTATAAAAATTAATGTTTTGTAAATTTCAAAAAGTAATCATTGAAAATATTTAAAATTTTGAATTGTTATTAGTTTAAAATTAAATAATATCTTTTTAGTCAACGAAAAAAATATATTTAAACTTAGTAATCATTGTTTTCTTAAAATGTGTAAAAGGTTCTAAACATCAATCTTTTAGAGATAGAAGAAGTAGAAGACATTCAAAAACTTTTTTCCCAGGCACGACTCTCAAAAGGAAGGACGAAGAAAATGGGTTTTCACCCGCAATAGATTAAGTGGCTTATGCAATGTATTCGTACAGTTATTTATTCTTACATGTTCAATAGCCAATCTAGAGTTTTTGTCACTCTAGAAAAAGGCATTAGACAAGGTGACCCTCTCTCCTCGTATATCTTTATCATTTATAGTGAAGTTCTTTCTGGTCTTTGTTCAAAAGCACATCGACAGGATAACCTCCTGGAGATCAGAATATCCAAGAGAAGCCCTCGAGTGAACCATCTGTTTTTTGCTGATGATACTATATTTTTCTGTTGATCAGACGCCAAATCCTGCACCACCCTCTAGCAAATACTGCACCAATATGAGAAAGCATCTGGGTAATAGATAAATTAGGCAAAATCATCTATTACTTTCTCAGCAAAAACTCCTTCTTCCCTCAAAGAACAGGCAAAAATCATTCTTGGAATTTAGAAGGAGGGAGGAACTGGCAAATACCTTGGTTTACCTGAACTGTTTGGACGAAAATAGAAAGAATTATTCAGTATGATTGTCGATCGCATTAAACAACGAGCTCTCATTTGGTCCTCACAGTTCCTATCCTCAGCTGGAAAACTGACCTTGCTGAAGTCTGTCCTAGCAGCCATGCCCACCTATATCATGTCCTGTTTTAAAATCCCAAATAACCTTTGTAAGAGAATTTAATTTGCATTAACAAGATTTTGGTGGGACACAAAAGCGGAAAGAGAAAAATGTGTTGGATCTCATGGAAAACCATGACTAAATCCTTTAAGGAGGGAGGTTTGGGTTTCAGGGATATTTAAACCTTTAATGATGCGTTGTTAGCCAAGATTAGCTGGCGTATTCTTACCTCCCCGTCATACTTGTTGGCCATAGTTCTCTTAAGCAAGTACTGCCCGAATGGCAAGTTCTTGGAGAGCAAAGTACCCAATTCAGCATCTCATGGCTGGAGATGCATCTGCTTAGGACGGGACCTTCTTAAGCCAAAGGTGGGACGCCTCATAGGCTCCGGTTTGTCCAACCCCATTTAGCGTAACCCCTGGCTCTCTTTAGACTCACCATTGGCTCCTATAGGCCCCCCACGGAAGAATCACAGAACCTAATTGTTGCTGACCTGTTACTACCAAACTCCTCCACCTGGAACATGGATCTTATCCGGTGGGTTCTCCCCAACCATGAGAGGGATATTTTATTGTTAAAGCCTAGCAAAACCAGAGCACACGATAGATGGGCATGGTTACCCACCCAGGATGGGGTCTACTCCACGAAGTCCGGGTATTTTGAAGCCCTGGGTAATGAAAGTAAGCAGCAGGAACCCCCTATGCATGGAAATTTGAACCTCTTTAACTGGAAATCAACCATTTGGGCAGCCAAAACTTCTCCTAAAACGAAGCTCTTCCTTTGGAAGCCAGCTCAAAATGCTCTACCTGTGGGAGAGAACCTGTCAACCCGGCACATTACTGATTCAGCTAAATGCCCTCACTTCGAAGAGGTGGAATCGGAACTACATACACTCTTTAAGTGTCCTTTTGCTACACAAGTATGGAGCAAAGCCCCTTTTAAAGAAGATTTCAACCCACAACAGCCTACATCGGCTCAGGAAGGAATCTCAACAGCCAGCCGTCTTACTTGCCTTCCACCTACAGGTCTCGGAGATGGTCCTCTCTCCCCTTGGATCCTATGGACCATTTGGACATCCCGAAACCGGCTCTTGTTTAACAGACTAACAACCTCGGCGGATGAGTCCCTAAATCTAGCCATAACTAGACAAAATAATGGCATCAGGCTCAAACCCGTAAAGCACAGACACCGGGTCCTGTTTCCCTAGTTTCTGCTAGATCGAGTAACCCTCCAATTAGCCCTGGATTAACCGTCTTCCCTGACGCTTCTTGGCGGATCGATGGGACGGTGGGGCTTGCTTGAATCTTAAGAAATCATCTAGATCAAAAAATCCTCCAAGGCTCGTGCGTAGTCACTGAAGTCCGTTCTCCCTTGATGGCCAAAGCGTTGGCAACTTTAACTGCGATTGAAGTTGCAATCGAATCGGATCTCACCCATCTATCTTTCGCCTTAGACTCGCAATTGATAGTCAAGGCTGTTAATTTGAAACTCCAACACAAGGATCTTCACGGGATTTTCCATGATATCTCCGTTCTTTCAAGGAATTTATGTAGTTGCAATTTCACTTTTATTTCCAGAGAGTCGAACCAATTGGCCGATAGACTAGCCATAAACGCTCTACTGTCCTCTTGTAATGAACTCTATTAATTTAATATAAGAGTCCTCCTTTGATCAAAAAAAAAAATCAGTTGAGTTTCCTACGCAATAGTCTTCCTTTCCCAAACACCAGCAACCTCGACTAAAAAACAATCGCCAACATGTTGTTCTCTTAAACTTACAATATTGCCCCATTTTTTTCAAAATTTTATTATCGCCTTATTTTATGAATCGATCTTCAATTATCTTTTAGAGAATCAATTTTTTTTTAATACATAATTCAAACTAATTTACTATCAAACTCTTTGCCATAGGTTTTTTTCCTATCTAGCAAATTTACAACATCGACTTAGTAAATTGCTAAGCCGCAACTATAGTATTGAACAACTTATTTGCACCACTTCCATTAGATGAGGCACGTAGTAATCAACTAATGACATTTACTATTAATTAACAACAAAAGATTTGTGAGATAATTATAAATTTTAAAACTGAATTACCAAATATTGTTATTCTCAATATAATAAAATGATTTTTTTATAGCGTACCACAAAGTAAAATATGCATTTATTCATCGTGTTTTAAAGAACAAATAAATCATTTTTCGTTTTTTTTTCTACGACAAAACGATATAGATATTATATGTCAAAACATATACATGGCGTTACTTCAAAATTAAAATTCTCTCGTTTTGTGATTAGATCTAGCCTCTCTGCTCCGGTCTTGATTTCTCATATTTGCCTCTCCGGCGGCCACCACGACGCTGTGAGAGGGCTCCTTAGATCGTTTTTCTTGCTTCAGAACGGTGGTAGTGAGGCTAAGATCCAGCTTTGACGTATCTTTTAGATGGGAATCTGATAGTGGTGTTGGTTTGTCATTCGATTTGCGGCTGTCTCAATCGAGATTCATTGTAGTAGCTTTTTGTTGGGATGGTTTAGTTCTCGGAGGCTCGCCGTTTTTGTGGCCTCATCTCACGATTTTGTTGTCTTCGAGGACCATGGCATAAGCGTCTGAGTCTCTTAGTTTAGTTTTCTCTCTTATGTTTGTGGTGGGTGTGGTTGAGCTTTAGCCCTTGATTGGGGAGTCTTGTGGTTTGGTTAGAGTTTTGATCTTGAGTTTTGTGATTGCGGTTGGAGGGGTCAATTTTGTTGGGTTTTGTGGTTGCAAGCAGATGTTAGTTATTCTGGAGCTAGTAGTTCCACGGTGTGACTTTAACAATAATGCATCTTTTTGTCCTTTCCTTTTTGTTGTTTTCGTTCATGTGTTTCTCATCGATTTGAAGTCGTTTGTGTTGTTTGGCTGTGATTGTGTTTTTATCCGCCCAGATTTGTCTCACCTCTCACCCTTGATTTAATCTTCCAACCACTATTTCCCATAAGGCTTGTTCTCTTTCTATAGCTTAGGCTTTGTTTTGTTGGAAGATATGCTAGTTTTTGTTGTTTGTAGTTGGTGTTCATTGTTGTTGATAGTTATTTTGATCCATCTTTGTGCTCTAAGAAGCTCGGTTTTTATCGAGAGGTTAGGTTTTGCTACTTATTTTGGATTCGCAGATCTGTTTAGATCTGATTATGTTTTGAAGGCTTCTACATAAACAATTTTGGACGATGTTATCTTCATCACCACATCCGAGAGTGTATTCAGATCTTTATTTGTCGTATTATGAAGACTTTGATTCTGGTTTGGAGAGATTAGCTCTCACCATAATAGAAGGTGGTTGATGTTAACTTCAAATTGGTTGTAGGCATCTTTAGTATATCTCATTCGCATGTGGTTCTCGAGAAAGTTTTTTTTTTTTTTGAGTCTAGTATGTTGTGTAAGGGTTAAGTCTTGTTTCGGTTTTTAATTTATGAGTTTGTCCTCTTCTCATTTTGAATTCTCTCTTGTTTCGTAGATTTTTAATTTACTTTTGTTTTATGTCTCCCAAATTATTTTTTTCTTCGACTACTTAGGCTGCAAATGGTTGCACTTTTGAACCAGGTTGAATGAGTTGAACTTTAACGCTCCAATCGCCACCTCTTAGTAGCACCTATGTCCAATCTCAGTTCATGGGCTCACCTTCCTTAATGGGCCTCACATCCTCTCACTAGGCCCGTGAGCTTATCCATATTCGACAGATGGTTTGCTACGTCCGGGAGGTTTTAAAGACTTGTTACCGTCCCTACAAATCACAACATGATCTTTCTCTGTGTTTTGTCCTCACTCGCACAGTTCCGACAATCACTTCACGCAAGGTCACTCATCCTAAGACTACTCCAGCATAAGCACACTTAACTGTGGAGTTCTCTCAGGACCTTTGACCGAAAAAATAAGTGCACTTTGGTGACATAGGTGGACAAATCAATTCTTTTAAACTTCTCTGCAAGTCTCTGGAACCGGGGTATCACAATTCATCCCCACTAACATATCGCAATGTCCTCGTTGCGCACCAAGATTGTCACCCCCTGACGGTGTGAGCCCACTCGACTCCACACTCGTCTGGGTTCGGCTCTGATACCACTTGTAACACCCTGACCGCCACCTCTTAGTAGGCCCTATGTCTAATCCCAATCCATGGATATACCTTCTTTAATGAGCCTCACGTCCTCTCACTATGCCCGTGAGCCCATCCATATTCGACGGCCGGTTTGCTACGTCTGGGGGGTTTTAAAGACTTGTTACCTTCCCTACAAATCACCATATGATATTTCCTTGTGTTTTGTCCTCACTCGCACAGTTCCGACAGTCACTTCGCGGAAGGTCATCCATCCTAAGACTACTCTATCATAAACACGCTTAAGTGTGGAGTTCTCTCGCAACCTTTGACCGAAAAGATATATATATATATATATATATATATATATATATATATATACACACATTTTTTTTGAAATATGCAACAAACGAATCCTACAATCACTAACTAATTATACTTTTTTGTTTGCAAATTTTTTTGCAGTAATTAATGTTAAATATTAAACCAAATAATTTAAATTAGCATTATTTGTTAAGAATAAAAGATATTCAAGTATGTAAAATCAGCTCAATTTTAAACTCTTACAAATAAAATTTTATATTTTGTAATAAAATATTTATTTCTAAATAAGAATTAATAATATATTAGTTTTTCTAAAATTTTTATTTCTTATATTTAATTATATCTATAGAATTTCATATACTATTATAGATATCTTATTGATTTTTGTATTCAGCTATTCAACTTAATTGTCACCATTTAGCATACAATTTATTTCTTTGTAGCTAATTCAGTTCATTCAATTTCTTCAGTTAATTTTGATGGTTCAACTCATTTTTATTCATCCCATTATTATTCAACTTATTCAGCTTGTTCAATTTGTAAATCACCATTTACAGTCTTAATTTTTCCATTTTGGATTTTAGACTCCAAACATATTTTCCATCAACTTAGGTCGTATTTGATAATGTACTCTTCCAAATTTAATGAATATTATCAATTGACAAAAAAAAAAGAAAAAAAACAGTACATGGTTGAATCTTCTTGGTAATAGCGTGATGTAGCAAGCGTGGAGAGGAATTAACACATCGCATATGCGACGTGCATGCTTCTGATTTTTTTTGTTTTTATTTATTCTACGAGTACATTTTAGAAAACTTGTTTTACGAAAGTGCCCCTTAAGATTTGTATTATGACATATACTGACCAATCATATCATTGTTTAATATTTTATTTTATTTTATTTTAATATATTATTTCTTTTTTTTTGGTTAAGTCAAAAGAAAACTGAAAAAAGCATTTTTAACTATTTTAGTAAATGATTCCTAATTTTCATGTTAGTCAAAACAAACCGTCAAAACCACAAGAAATTTTTTTAAATTTAGCTAGATTGTATTTCCTTATGACATAAATAGCATTTATGCTAAAATTCTTATATACACGGGAAAAATAGATATACAGACTTTTCTCTTTCTTTAAAACATTATTAACAAAAAAAACAAATCAATTCTAAATTTTACAAAATTAGGAATATAAAAAATATTAATACCATATATCACTACAAGTCAAAGTCACATGTGCTGTTGTTTGTTAAGATATTTGATAATTCAATAGGAAATATAAATATCCCTAAATTTTAAAAATGTAAAATTAGAAAAAGACTCTTTCTAGAAATAATCTTTTTTTATTATTATTATTATTCATTTTTGACTTTTTGTCTCTCTTCCTTAAATAAAAAAGCCTCCCTCTATACATTTCTTCACCAGTCTTCTTCTTCCTCCTCTTCCCTCTAAACTCTCTCTAACCTTTAAGAAAACGTTATCAATGGCTGTTGAAGCTAGACACATGAATCTCTTCTCTTCTCAGTATATCACCAACAACAGGTAAATAATCTCATTCTCTCTCTCTCTCTCTCCACATGTTTATTTATTTTTTTTTTTTGCAGTGTTTGATTTTTGTTTGTTTTGCAGAGAATGTGTTAAACCACAAATGAACAACAACAACAACGGCGGCGGTGGTTTTCCGGTAACAATCGGTGATCAGAACTTACAGTACCAATTACAAAATGATCTCACAAATTACAGTTTCAACCAATCTACAAAACGCCAGAGAGACGCAACAACGTTCGCGTCTCAGAAACGCAGATCGATCTCCGAGTTTGCTCCGTCGTCGTCACTGATCGACGCGGAGCTCGTCTCTCAGATCCAACAGCAAAACTCGGAGATCGACAGGTTCGTCGCGGAGCAAACGGAAACGCTGAGGATCGAGTTGGAAGCGAGACAGAGAACGCAAACGCGGATGTTAGCGTCCGCGGTACAAAACGCGATTTTAAAAAACTTGAAAGCGAAAGACGAAGAGATCGTAAGAGTTGGGAAACTAAACTGGGTTTTACAAGAACGTGTTAAGAGTCTCTACGTTGAGAATCAGATCTGGCGTGATTTGGCTCAGACTAATGAAGCTACTGCTAATAATCTCAGATCAAATCTTGAACAAGTTCTTGCTCAAGTCGATGATTTGGATTTGGTTCGTCGTCCTTTGGTGGTGGCTGAAGATGACGCTGAGTCGAGCTGTGGAAGCTGCTGCGACGGAGAGAAGAATCTAACGGTAACGGTAACGGAAACGGTGGTTAACGGAGGGTGTAGAAGGTGCGGTGAATTAACGGCGAGTGTGTTGGTGTTGCCTTGTCGTCATTTGTGTTTGTGTACGGTTTGTGGATCGTCGGCGTTGTTACAAAAGTGTCCTGTTTGTGATATGGTCATGAATGCTAGTGTACATGTTAACATGTCATCATGACCATTTTTTTATTTTATTTTATTTGTTTAATTTTTTAGTTTTTTTTTAGTATTAAATTGAAGGATTAAAGAGTAAAAATAGGATAAACAGGAAGAAATATGACTCTTTTTGACTTTTTTTAAAAAATATGGATTTGATTCATTTGTTTATTTTTGGTAATTCTAATTTTTTTGTTTCCTTCATTCGTACGGAAGTTTATTCAATCATAGTAGATAACTAAATATTTGTGTTTTTGAATTAATGTGACCTCTTTGAAAAGATTGTTGTAACCGTGCGAAATCAAAAAAAGGATATGTTAGGATTTTACGATCATTAAAACTAAAAAATTTGATTTGGTTTTAGAGTCAAAGAATGTTACGCTTCTTGTAAGTTTTTATCATTAAACTTATAGAACTGCTTAATGACTTAACACCATACAGTTACATATATATATTGTGATGATGCGACATAATACTGTACAGAATAAAACATAAGTTTTTTGTATTTTTTTTATAATCATGTAGATTGTATATATTCGTGAAAAACTAAGGAATATGTAGAATGTAATATGTAAATAATATGTCCAATTACACTGCATTTTTTTTGTGAATGATGATGAATACTATAATTTGTGGTGTGTACGTGCGCATGCTTCGGAACGCACTAAACAAAATTTACCCTACAAGTTTCAGTGTCAATTAGTGTCTTGTTGCAACAATATTAACAGTGTAATTATGTACGAAATAGTAGTTCTTAATTTTGTGGTCCTAGTTTTTTTTGTTTAAATTACGATGCAATCTTACGGGTTTGGTTTAAAGCTTAATCTACATCCTTAATTAGTCCCTACTTTTTTTCTTCCTAGTTAGAATTTGAAAATGAAATGGTGTATATCCGTTTTGTTAATCTGTTGACATTATTATCGTCATTATTCGTCATGAATGTTATTATAAAAATACTCTTTGGTTAATTGTTTTTCCTGGAAACTTCAGAAGTGGAAGCCAAAAATGGAAGTTGCAAAAGACGACATAATAATTGAATGAGGGGAAAGACATCTTATAGAGTCCCTCCAAAACATGTGAGGTGGTCCTTGGCCTTTTACTTCTCCTCTAGCCAAAGCAATTTACATATAACAAATTGAAAAACATAAAACAAATTTGTTATAAATTTCCTTGAATTTGGATAATATTAAAGATAAAATACTTTTACTTATCTGACATTTTCTTAGTTATTCATTACTTGAAAAACTTAGAATATTACTACATTGTAATATTCAAATTTCATTATTTATGTTTGGTAAACTTTCCTAGTCAGATTTGGTTTCACATTGTTTTGTAATGTTTGTAAAAGTTGATGTTCTAACAAGTTTACTAATATTTTTTTATTATTTTAACAAAAGAATCAGCTCAGACGAGCCAATTAGGAGAAAAATTGTCTACAAACAAAACAAAAACATGATGCGGAGACACAAGCGTTTGGCGTGCTAAAGAATCCGCTCGTACATTAGCATTACGAGAAACATAAATCAAAGAGAAAGAAGAAAATTCCTCCCTGTCGATCCGAATGTCGTCTAAATATGTTGCAAAAGCTGGCCAATCAGTTGGGGAAGACACCATCTTCACCAAGTCAGAGCAGTTGGTAAGAAAAGCCACATCCCGGAAGTCATGTCCAATCATACATCGCATCGCCCAGATGAAGGCTTCAACTTCTGCATGTAACGGGGATAAATTTCGCCGGAAATTTGTCGCTCCAAGCACTGGGGGCGATCCTTCTGATGAAATACAGCACCATCCTGCACCGACAAAAACATCTGTCGCTTTCCAAGAGCCGTCAACATAACATCTCTGCCCCATAAAAATTGTAGGAAGAGATAAACCCCTTCTATACCCAGGTGTTAGACCCGTAGTAGTGGAGGGAAACTCCTCCTCCTCGACATCTACCTGAGCCTCCTGCCAGGAAAAAGCCCCACCCTCCGCCACCCGGACAGCCTCATCAGGGCGTTCAGCCTGGTTTTCAAAAACACGGGCGTTTCGAGCGTTCCAAATATACCACATCATCCAAAGAAAAACCTGAACCTGTGAACTCGGACTTATGGGATCTAGAAAATGATCAACATTAGCATATACAGAGTTCGTCGGAAAGAGTTGCGGCCCCACTGGTACATGAGCTAAAGCCCAGGCTTGTCGGGCCGGCGGACATAGAAAGATGGCATGATTTATATCTTCCTCCTCCATCCCGCACCGTGTACAAACGACATTACAACTCAATCTCCGACGATGCAAATTAGTCGATACCGAAATACAACCCGATAAAACTTGCCACATAAAATGTTGTAGTTTTGGTGGACATTTTACTTGCCAAACCCTAGCAAGAAGGAGAGTAATTGCTGGACCAGATCCAAATGCGTGAAAAGGACCTTGGACATTTTACTAATATCTTATTGGCTAAATTTTGGATTCTATTATTCTTTGTTATGTATAATTATATATGTGTCTGCTTAACTATATATTAATTAATATTATTAAGAATGTTATAATTAAAAAAACTAAAATTTAAGCATCCTTAATTTTTCGATTATGTTTGATATTAACTCAAAGTGTCAGAGGGAATCATTTTAACTCAAAGTGTCATCAACACCTCTATGAAGAAACACAAAATTCATAATTTTCTTGTGTCCATTAATTGTTGTTCTTTCAAAATTCGAATTTCAATGCTACCCAAAAAACTGTTTCCCCACTAAAGGTTATGTAACTTTGTCGCAATCACTAATAATGAAATTGTCCAGTGACGTTTAATATAACAAAATATGTCTGTATATTAATTTGTTTTTTCTAAGAAGAATCAAATTTCGCTATCCCAACTAATATATAAGAAAAAAAGTATAAAGGAAAACGTCAAAAAAAGCAATAGTCTGAATTTTTTGATACCTTCCACGACATTTTCAAAGTCATTATTATTTGTCGTGTTACAAAACTTTAAAAATTTGGGGTCGTATCTTGTGCAGTGCATATAGACAAAACAAAACAAAGACCCCATAACTTTTTTAGATAACCAGATTCAATACTAAAATAAATGTTATTCAAATATACCATTTAAGTGTGCATATCAGAACGCAGAACGATGAATACGATGTGTAAATTCACGATTTACGATGATTGCGTCCAAGAAACGTTACAATGTCGCTATCCAAAATTTATATTTTCCTCCTCATATTGCGTCCAACAACTTTTTTTCGTAGTGATGACATTTCGATACTATTTGGTTAGATGATGATTCACATGCTTTCACATATCTTGACTAAAACCAGATTCCTCTTTTTTAAAAACAAACATTTGATCTTAATTAACGATAATTATTTTCTCTATCCAGTTTATTATGAATATTATTTGTTGAGCAAAAGAATCTAAATTTGTGAGAAGATGTTATAGGTTATTAATTAAATTATATACGCAATTGAAGTGGTCTGGAAATGTTCTTAATTTTATGAAGTTTAGGGTAGCTTTTAAGTGCTTTTATGAGATACATCAATTTTAAAACATAGTTTATCTAGACCTTTTTTAAACATCTTAAATTATTTGGCTCAAAGGAACTAAAAATAAGGAACATTATATACCTATAAATCTAATAGCGGAACATATCTACATCTTTAGTAGGCTTTTCAGTAATCTGAAACCTACATGATATGTTAACTGGCTGATGCCTAATACTAACAGGCCAAATTTCTTCCCAGCATACATTTACGTAAGTTACCTGTGTAGTTAAAATTATATTACTAATCAAAATTTGACTTAGATCCAACTACATAAAATTCAGGATACAGAGAATTGTGTGCCGTTGTAAATGCCAATGGGCTGTTTCTGTGAAGGGGCCAACCTCTTAATTGGGCAATTTATTTTGCCAACAATAATTTGGTAGTTTTACTTACCATCATAATTAATCTAATACCCACATACGGATAGAAACAAAATTGCAGGATAATGTCATGACATTTTAACCTGGGTAATTTGGTTTTTACCAAAAGAGCTTGTAACAAAGTACCTCACCTCTTAGGTAAATTTGGTTGTCTTCATTGTAAGTTTTATCCTGATAACGGTTATCTTTAATATAGATTACTAAACAATTTTATAATAATCTCACTAATTTTTCATTAATACTATATATATAAAATTTTAAATTTAGATGAAAAAAAAAAACTCTAGTTAGATAGGAAAAGAACCAAAATTTTGAACCAGAAACTAATGTTGAACTAGTAATATGGTTGTTGTTTGGATAATTAATATTGTACCAACTAATCCTTTTTATTCCTCAATATAACAAAGGAAACCAACCGACACAGAATAAAACTTGATTATGAGACTTTGAGAGATCCCAACTGACCATAGTAAGCAACTTACGCGGTTTTCGAGTTTTTTTAGTAAGTTATGTAGTATATGTTTGTTTGATATGGATTTATTTAGTCTGAAACCATGAATTGAGCATATATATATTGATGTGTAGTTAATATAAGATCCGAGTTGTATATTTTTTTAAGGTAAACCGACACAAGCTGTAAGATTTTACTATATAAGGGAAGCTAGGGTTGAAGAAAGATACGCCGAAAGCACAAAGACATATATAAGAAGTTAGTTGTACTCTTGTGGCAGCTGTAGGACACAACGCAAGGCGCTGTGCATGACAGATGCAAGAGCGTAGAGTGCAGTGTAGAGACCATGCGCATGACGTCGTACATAGAGCTTGAAGCAATACGCAGAACCATGATAAAAGAGCAGAAGCTTGGTTGGGGCCGAAGGGCTGAGAGCCGAACATGACCTAGTATAGGTTTAAGGTGTCTTCAGGGTACTTTGATGAGAGTTATACATGGAGAGGAGAGCTGAACCATAGACAAAGAGAGAGGAAGAAGAAAATTATTTACTATGTGTTTTCTTCTTCAAGTTTCTTTGTAGTCACTGATGTGTCTGTATTTTATAGGGTTTTAACCATATTTTTTACATTTGTTTTGAGTATTTTATTGAGTCAAAGTGTGCTTTTAGAGTACTTTTAGTCTTTTGTGAGTCTGTACAGGTCTTATGTTACTTTGAAAGGAAACTGAATGTTTTGGGATGAAAACATGCATATGGAGCTAATTTGGTGACAACTGATCAGACTAGCAAGCAGAAAAAGCACCAGGGTTGACCGGTCCTCACTTGAGATCGACCGATCCCATACCCAAAGCAACTTTTTATTTTTCGCTTTAAACCGACTTTTAGGGGTTTTCACTATAAGAAAACACACTCATTGCGACGAATATATGCCCTCGCAAATTTGCTATGGATTTGCGGGTAATTTGCTACGAAGACGAGGAGCCTTGCAAATCCCTCAAATTTGCTAGGGAAAAATCCCTCAGATTAGCGATGCCTTAGCGAGTGGCTTTTTCCGTAGGAAATTTGCGAGGAAGCGGCGAGAGATTTGTGAGGTCTTTAGGGTCTAGGGTTTAGGGTTTAGGGTTTAGGTTTAAATCTGAAGTGAAGTTCCCAATAAACATCAAGAGACAAGAAACATTTGAGATGTTGACATGTTTAAAGAAACTTTGACGTGAAGACATGGAAGATATATATATATATATATATAAATCAAGATGTGATATACTTTCATTATGATCATGAGATCGAGTGTTAAAGTTTTTTTTATCAACAATTGCAATGTAGAGTCCATAGTCTAGTAATCACCAACCATACGAACAATGAACTTTCTAAAACATAGGGAAAAACATGAAATTAATAGAGATTGTATCACTAAGAAAATGAATTTGATTAAAAAGAATATATACATTTGCGAAGGATATGCGACAGATTTCTTACAGAGCCTCGCAGATCACTCACAATTTACGAGGGATGTATGATTGACCCTAGCTAATCCCTCGCTAGCTCCTCACCGTTCCCTCGCAATTTGATCTTTTACAGGCAAACTAAAGAAGAGCATTACTAATCAACATCAAGAGACAAGAAACTTTTGTGATTAAGAAATATATTGGGATATGCTGAAAATTGCTAAGATGTTTAAAGAAACTTTGACGTGAAGACACATAAGATATGTATTAAATAAAGATGTGATGATACAAGCAATGAGCTTTCCAAAACATAAAATAAATATTGTATCACTTCAAACGTGGTATGTACGTAGTATTTTGCAAGCATTTTGAATTAGCTAACCGATGTGGACATATGCTGAACCAGCTGATTGACTTTAAACGAATCATTTGTATTTGTTGAGTTTTTGACTGAGTAAATTTTAATGAGGATAATGTTGGTATAGAAAATGAATTTGATTAAAAGCATAATGGTGCGAGGGATTGGCGACGAATTTCTTATTGGGCCTTGCAGATCCATCATAAAGTTGCGAAAGATGTGCGATTAATCCATGCTAATCCCTCGCAAAGTTAGTGTATTTTAATTGGTCAGTTTGTCGGCTTGTTGCGACTAATTTGCGAGGGATGTGCGATTGATCCACGCTAATCCCTCGCAAAGTTTGGTGTATATTTATTGGTCAGTTTGTCGGTTTATTGCGATTGGTTTGCAAGGGCTAGTAGTTAGTCCGTCACAATGCCTGCGAGGAATTTACGAGGCCACAAAATACTTATATATACAAGAAAGCTCTGGTTTGAGTGAAGCTCAAACTCACTCTCTCAAACCCTAGACGCTCTTCTTCGTCTTCTCTGTCAAACTTTAATTGGCTCTGTTTCCCGATTTCTTCTTCGTTTTTGTTTCCATCCTCCTCGTCAAACCCTAATCTCTCTTTCTTCTTCGTCTTCTCCGTCAAACCAGAGCCCTAATCTCATTTTTCTTCTCCATCGTTGCCGCTCTTCTCCGTCAAGGTATTAACCCTAATCTCTCTATGTTTTTTCTATTTCAATTGTTTCTAATAATTTTCTTAGATCTGATTAAATTGATTTTGTTTTTTTCTTATAGATGTTTAATGACAACGATGACACAAGGTTCCTGTCTTTTCAAGGTGTACCCGCTCCCACCGGTTCTAACCGTACACGGACTCCCACCGGTTCTAACCTCGCCGTTCAACCTTGCAACCACTACCTCAGACGTCATCTTATCATACTCCTTCTCCTTCACCCTCTAATGGGAATCTTGGCTCTGGGGAGCATCAAGAGACGTCTCCACCCGCTTGTTTTTCTTCTACAGGAGCTTCTACACGTCTCAACATTCTTACACTGGAAGATTTCCTTGATAGTCTTGGGCGTGAGGTTTAACAAAGCTAGATCCGTGTCGACCTCCAGGAACTCTCTGGTAAAAAATCACTTTAAAGTTTTTAATTTCATTTAGAATAAAATCTGATAGTTTCTTCAGTTAGGACTTAGGACTATGATAGTTGCATGTTGAATCCGAATCATTCATCATTCAATCCGAATTATTCTTCATAGTTGCATGTTGAATCCGAATCATTTTTCATATTGTACTAAGCCTTGAATTCAAATCATTCTTCATTCTTCATTCTTCATTCTTTATTCAAGTATCATTCTTCATTCAACTCCTTTCATGTTGTATTTTGTTTGAAGTTTTAACAAAAATTCCTCTGTTGCTGCTACTGTATGAAACATCTTTGAAAGAGATTTTAAAGAGCCTCATGCCAATTGGACACAAACACCGACGAAAAAGGTAGACCGTTGGTATGAATCTTTGGCGGTAAGTCAAATTTGTTTTGCTACTTTAGAATATGTTTTGTTTGTCGTTTTTAAACATATACTAATTTACTTTTTTTCTTGAAGCAAACATATAATTGGGACCGTTCCATAAACGATAGAGTTAGGAAGGAGTTTGAAGACAAGTTTAAGGACAGGATGGGTGATCAAGTGTCTAGGTGGAAGTTAAAGTGGAAACTAAAAGGTGATGAGGCAAAGCCACGATAGATTGATCCTCAAGTATGGGGTGGTATTGTTAAATATTGGCTTGATCCCAAATCAGAAATCAAGAGTACCAACAACCGTAATGGTCGATAACATGATTTTGATGGCACCGAGATATATAATCACCACTCAGGCCAAACCTCTTTTAAAGCCCGTGCTCGAAAACATGTAAGTGTTTAAGCCTTATTTTTCAGCTGCATTGACCAATAATTAATAATTGACTAATCATCTCTCTTTTTCTCTTTTTCAGTCTGAGCTAACTGGCGAGTTAACTCCTGATTTTGTACGCATCCTAGAAGAGACTCATCAAAAGCCTGATGGGTCATTTACGGATGGAAAGTCTGAGTCTCTGTTCAATGAGGTGGTATCCAAGATTCAAGAGTTGGAATCTGAGCTTTGTTCAGGGGATAATGGAGAGAGCACTGCTTTTGGTGGGGGTGCCCATTCATGTTAAAAACAAAATTAACACATCAGTAAGTTTTAAATACTTGTCTGTTTTATATACTTTGAATGTCTTGTGGATGCCAAACTCATCTATTCAAGTGGTGTATAATTCGTTGTCTTTGTCTTTCTTTGAAGTTCATCTTTGTATTGTTGTTTTGTTGGTAGGTTGCTCCGAAGAAGAAAAACAGGATTTATGGGGTTGGTTCTTTGCAGTTTGAAGCATCCTCTAGCAGTAGCGGTCCACTGCCTATGTCTCTGGCTAATGATCCGATTATTTTGGCTCAAAAGCTAGCTGCCGCTGAGGAATATATTCAAACTCAGGCGACTCAAATTCAACAAAGTGCAGAGAGGATGCATAGCTATGATGCATACTTTGAGTATCTCGCTGAAAAAGATCCGAAATTTGCTGCTAAGTTTTGAAACCAGACAAGGACCAACCCAAAAGCAGGAGAAGAGGGCAACACCGCTGAAACAAGAAATGCCGGTAGGAAAACGGGAACCAAAAACATCACCTCTCTCTCTGAATATTTTTAAAAACTCTTCCTTTTATCAACTCTATTTTTAAGACAATATATTTTGTAATATTTGAAATTTTAATTCAATTTAATTTTCATTTTTCTGTTTGGATATTATTTAAAATGTGGATTTTATTAGGATTTTTAATTCTATTCTCAACTTATAACGATCCAGAATAGGCAACTTGCGAGGGTTGCAGCTTGCAACGTATTTGCGATGGATTTAGTTTCTCGCAAATTGCTTCAGATTTGTGAATCAATAGGTTTCTCGCAAACTGCTAGTGATGTGCGAGGAGAGATATCCTCGCAAATTACAAGGTGTTTTGCGAAGGAAAATTTTTATAATTTAAGAGGGATTTACGATGTTTACAATTTGCGAGACGCAATTTGCGAGGAATCGTAGTATCTCGCAATTCCCTTGCGATTGTTGATTTGCAAGGGAGTTGCGATGAATTCTTCCATCGCAAATCTATTGTTTTCTTCTAGTGTTTATTTTAGTATTTAAGCTAGAGACTCGACCTCGAGAGACATAACTTTTTTATTCTACGCAGCCTTTGAGCATTTGTAAGCTTTGGAGAAGATCTCTAATCCTTTTTAACACTTTGGAGAAGATTTCTGAACCCTTCTAATATCTTCTTTTGCAGTTCAATTATGTCTTCTTCATCATTGATTTGCTGTTTCTGTTTTTCCATGTTTGAGTAGTTACTAAATTGGGTTTCGGGTTTCAAAAGGGGTTTATGAGTAACTGACATAGGTGTGTTAGATTTGGGATTGATCTATTTTGTTCTTCATCTATTGTTGTTCTTAATGCTTAAACTAGATCACTACAAGAAAACACACTATTTGGGACTCCTATAATAGTCGCTAAGTAGTCGCAAATAAGGGTTTTAAGACTACTTAGCGACCAAATATGTTCGTCGTAAAATAACGGTCGCAAAATAAAATGGTCGCAACATAGTCTCTAATTTTCGACTCAGTTCCGAATAGAAAGTATAGTCTTATATAAAGGGACGATTAAGTGACTAGTAGTGGGAGTTGTACATTTCTGACTAAAATGCAATGAAAATTACTTAAGGAAAATTTTGTAACCATATTTGGCAGTCCTATAGCAGGGATGGTTTTGGGACTAACAAAAGAGTCTGAGTTTGGAGTTTTTGTAATTTGGTTTGATCACAAACTGGTAACATGTTTGATATTGGTTAATTTCCAATTCAAAATCCTATTAATTAAAAAGAAAATGATGATTTAAAATACTAATCATACCAAAAGATTATCCTTATCATTCCAACATATCATCCTAATCGTACCAAAAGATCATCATAATCATACCAAAAGATCATCATCCTAAAAGAGTTTAGAACACAACAAAAGGAAATACAAGATCAAGTTCATATGTTGGAAGAAGTGTTAGACAAAGGAGAATTGACAGCTGAGGTGTTGGCTGGTGTGGTGACTAATCCGGTGGCTGGTGTAGTGCCTACTCTTGTGGCTTTTGTGGTCGCTGTTGGGATAGCATGTGTGGTTGGTTCATGGTTAGCAGGATCAGAAGCCATAAAATTGGCCAACTCAAGATTTTTGTCTTTCATGAAAGTGATCAGCTTCTGGAAGCTAGATTGAGACTGTCGATGCTCCTCATCACGTTATGCATTTTCAGCCTCGTGTTCAACTATCTTGTGCCAAAGTTGATCTTGAAGATCCACAACAGTTGATATAGGGCTCACATAACTCTCTTTCATTTTTATTTTGTTAAGTGTCTCAACAAGAGATTCAATGCCAAAAAAGTTGACTTTGTTATCTTTTTGAGTCCACTAAAACAAAAAATAATCATTGAATAAACAAGATCACAAAAAAAAATGAAAACAGAAAATGAAATGCAAAAACAATTGATCAAAAAATAAATTAGACAAAGAGATGAGAGAATAATCAAAGCTCATTAACTTATCCATGCTTAGCAGACGAAGACAATCAAATACATTAAGCAAAATATAAAGAGAAAGAAATTACCTAAAGGAAGATCTCATTCTTTTCATCAAGGCTGAGAGTTTGATAATTTGAATATTCAGGGGAATTATCTGAAGTATGTAGACCATCCTCATTCATTTAAGACAATCTCTCTTCTTTGGTCTTCTCATACGAATCAACAACTTGTTTCGCTTTTTGATCCACAAAAGATCCATCAGCCCGAGTATGTGTTTTCATAAACACTTTTCTAAGTGATACATGACATCCCAACTCTTCCTCCTACAATGATAATCAAACAGATTGAATTCACATAAGCAGTATTAGAAAATCAAAAGTTAAGTGACTGGATGGAAACCGAATTCTTGCCTTTTCTTGATGTACTTGTACACATGATTTCTGACCGGCTAAGTGTTTGTGCACTCCAAGACCTCTACGAATAGAGTTTATGCACTGTGGGTAAAATCCCGAACCCAAATTTAGGGTGGGTGTCGATTGACACCAAGGAGGGTGTCGATCGACACCACTAAATTGGGGTCGTTTGGTTTTTTTTGAAATTGCTCGGTTTAACTTGGTTTGGGTTTGGAGAGAAAACCCTAAGTCTTTTAAAGGCTCCACAGCCTCTATTCTAGGGAGGGGGAGTTGTCGTCGCTTCTGATGAGAAGGAGAAACGGGAGTTTGATGCTGAGAGCAAAGAGAGCCTTGAGGAGGGTTAAGAGAAGGAGAAGGGAGATCCATCATCTATATGTGTGTGGAGAAGGATGTGACTACTTGGTTGTAGATTGAGAGAGAGAAGGAGGCTCTCTCCTAGCTATTATCCAGGTAAGTCTTGTTGTTTGGTGTTTATTTGATTAGGGAATCAATGGTTGTGAAGGTTTTGAGGTTTGTCGCGAAAGCGAGATTGAACGGAGGCTCTGTTCATGATTTCTGGGTTGGTCTCGGTCGACACCAACACCTGCGGATGAACAGCGCAAACTGGTTCGAGATGGCTACTTCGGAGCAATGTGTGGAGGATGAAACAGAGTCCAATTTGGCTGAATTTTGGTAGGCAGCTTCGTGGGGCTATAAGCTTCATATCCAACGGTGTATTTGTGAAATGAATGGTTGGTTTGTGTTTTAATCAAGTGTTTGTATTGTGGTCTGGCATAGACGGTTTTGTGGTAAGGTTGGGGTGTCGACCGACACCAGCATGTTGTTGTGTGTTTGGGTCATAGGAAGAAAGCTGGAGTTAGGTTTGGATGATACGAGATTGACTGAAGTGATGTCGTGGGCGACTAAGTAACTAGATGAGTTGCAGTTTGGTTTATTTGTGGGAGTTTTTGTAAAGAGCGATTTCTACGCAAGTTGTCTCGTCAGAATTATGGAGTTTCGGTGAGATCGTTTCCCGTGGATCCTATGTGAGGATTGGGAATCCGGGTGCGGTCGTTTCACTGTGAAGCATTCTCACTCTTCTCAATAGCATCAGGAGTGTCCCAGTGTTCCCACATCTTAGCCCATAATGTATCACGAATCCATGATGGTTGCACACCACTCTTCTTTGCTTGACTGACAATACCTTTCATCCGTTTCTTGGCTATCTTCAAGAAAGCTTCTTTAACGAGGTCAATAATCCTGGAATTCCAAATATACTTCCGCTACATCACAGAAACAGTTAAGTTATCAATGATTCTAAGTCATACATAGAGTAAACAACAACATGTTGTGAAAGCTATAATCTACATTACCGCAAACGTCCTAAAGTATCTCTCTTGAATGGGTATTGGAGTCACCTTCCAACTGTAGTAAGGCCCATCAAAATTCCTCCTAAAGATTCCAGCAATCGCTCGAGACAGCCTCCCTTTGTGTTTGTTAAACCTGTTATAAAAACTGAGTATTAGTCCATATAAAGTAGATGTTACTTTAGTTAAGTATCAAGACATTGCAACAATCAATCCTACTGATACTCTTATCCTAAAATAACAGAATCACAAGAACAACATTTAAAGTAAGTTTACTCATTCATGCGATTAAAAGCTGAAAATAAACACGGCCAAACACAAAAAAAAATTCATAAACCAAACAAGGCCAAACTACAAAAAAATCTTAAACCAAACAAGGCCAAACTACACTTTCTACTGAAGGACATGAAAACTTGATATGCATAAGGAGACAATTTATACCAGAAGTGGTAGATGTTCGTGGCCTAGTAGAGCAAGCAAACGATCCAAAAAATCATGGTAGTGAACATTTGGATTAGGATTTTTTTGAAGGGGTGGATTAGGTTTTGGGTTTCCTCCTTCGTTGCCACCTTCCTCTTCAAAATTAGGGTTTGGTTGCTCTAAACCAAACTGGGGATTCAGAACATGTTGTTGTATAGGCTAAGGAGCAGGAGGCGGTGGTGGAGGAGTAGGAGACACACTACAAGAAAACAATCAATTTGCTAGGAATATTTGCGAGGGAAATAATCTCACGCAAATTTGCGATGGAATTGCGAGGCATTTACTATAAACATAAAATTCCTAGCAAATTCCTCGCAAATTTGCGAGGAAGAGGATCCCCGGAAATCCGTCGCAAAGTTGCGAGGGATTTGCAAGGTAAGTTAACATTTTTCGCAAATCTATTGCAAATTTGCGATGGGTTTGCGATGGGTTTGCGATGATATTATCCATAGCAATTTTTCGAGGGATCTGTGATGGAATTGCGATAGCCATCGCAAATCAGTAGCAAATTGAGAAAATAAAATTCAATAAACTACTTATAAAACTTAATCGAATTTTATTTTA
Organism: Camelina sativa; assembly: GCF_000633955.1. Taxonomy (NCBI): domain Eukaryota; kingdom Viridiplantae; phylum Streptophyta; class Magnoliopsida; order Brassicales; family Brassicaceae; genus Camelina; species Camelina sativa. Next base: position 3,390,001 of record NC_025702.1, on the reverse strand, counting down.
AATACATTTGAGTGTTCTTAAGGTTCATCAAATAAATTTCTATACCCCAAATCCTATACATCAAACTCTTAGCCTAACTCAAAACCCTAAATCATAAACTCTAAACTTTAAAAATTCTAATCATAGAAATTAAATCATAAATCGTAAAACCAAAACCAAAACTTTTCCATTATATATACATAAAACCGATATAGTAAAAATAAACATATATATCTACTTTATATAAAATAAATCTTTTAAAAATACTATATATTTACTTATAAATTTAAATCTCTAAACCTGGAATCCCAATTATATATACGATTGTTTTGTGACTGTTTCATTATAGAAATTAAATCATAAAAACCTAGTACAGATCCTAAATCATAAACTCTAAAACTTAAATTTTTAAATTTTGGAATTTAGAAATTAAATCATAAATTCAAATATTAATATTCTCTTAAGTCCAATACTTGGAAAAAAGTTCATTGATACAAAAAGATATAAATATTTGTAAATACGTTTAACTCAAAAACTAAGAAAAATTAGTGAATATACATATATTTTAAGATATGTTTAACTTTAAAGCGAAGCAAATTAATGAATTTAACTAGATTTAGACCCGTGCTACAACCCGGGTTGGAAAAAATGTTATTATCACCTATATATTATACATGTGATTGTTTATAATAATATTTGGATGCAACTGATACAATAAATATCTGTGGTAAATATAACTCGTGGAATGTTAACATATTGTGTACGTTTTATATTATTAATTTTGAATTTTAGTTTATTAAAAATGGTTTTTTTTTGTTATTGTATTAGCTTTTTTTATAACATGTGTATTGTAAGTTTTTAAATATGAATATTGGTTCGAAATGAATATATATGGATCTTTTCAATATTTAGATTTTATAATGGGCCATATGTTGGTTATAAAAAAAATAAAAATCTATGTATAATAATCAAATTTGGGCCTATCTTGTTTAGAAAAGCCTATGGGTTACTAATGTTTTTAAAACAATGATCTGATTAGAAAAAAAAGGAAAGTATCTTATCCTTTAAAACTTTCTCGAAAAGACAGAAATCGGGAATGTTTTTGGACAAACCATCACCCACCGATTTATCTGGAAAACCAGAAGGTGTTTGTGTTTCAGTTTCCAAATACGCATGGTTGATTCGATCAATTTATCGGATCTTATTCTTTTCCAATTGTTGAAGGTGGGTGAGGTCAGATGTGGGATGATGCTCTAAGGTTATATTCTTCGCCGTCGGTAAGCAAATTCAAATTGCTTTTCCTATCTTCTCCTATCAGTATGTATTCTAATTTATAAATCACTAATCAGTTAGATGATCCAATTGTTACTTCGATTTTTTGTATAATCGAAAACTCTGTTTTTTAAACTGTAGAATCCAGATCGTCGTTTTCTCAAAAAGCTATATGTATTGGCGTTTCTTAATTTTTATATCATTTATTTGTACTAACACGATTTTGTATATTCTACAGGTTTGTATATACTGCGCTTTCTGATGAACATCCATGGAAATCGTTAATATCGTATGAAAACAATGCTTTAGGAGTAAATGGAATCTACATATATTCTTCTAGGTAGAAGATAAGTATTCTAGCTTTTTTATTAAGAATCTATAGTTTTAGTTTCTTCATAAGTTGGTTTATCAATTACGACACTATGGATGAGGAAAATAGTGTTGATATAGACACTGATATCATTTGATATTTTCCTCTGCAGGTTTTGATGGTAATCAAGTCAATCAGAATGATCAGACATTAAGACAAAGTTCATAGATAACCCGTTTTTCTTCTTCGATAAAGAGGTTAGTACTTGAAATGATCCAATTGTTTTTGTTTATTATATAATAATTATGAAGAAAATAATGGAGAAATGTTTAAACATAGTTGCTAATTTAAATCGAAAAATAATGAGAAAATAAAGAGTTGTTTTATAAAATTTATTGTATGAGAAACAATATATTTGCTTCAAAATTACAATCACTCCTGAGCTGGTATAAAAGCCTTCTGTATATGAAAGTTATATGTAACATAATTAGTAAAATCATAAAAATCATAAAAATCATAAAAATCATAAAAATCATAAAAGACATGAACTATTAATAAAACTGTTACCTTTTAATATCAAGTAGTGGAATCTGTTGATTTTTTTTTCTAGTAAAGTTTTTGGAAGACTTCTTTAAAAACAACATTTNGGTTTATCAATTACGACACTATGGATGAGGAAAATAGTGTTGATATAGACACTGATATCATTTGATATTTTCCTCTGCAGGTTTTGATGGTAATCAAGTCAATCAGAATGATCAGACATTAAGACAAAGTTCATAGATAACCCGTTTTTCTTCTTCGATAAAGAGGTTAGTACTTGAAATGATCCAATTGTTTTTGTTTATTATATAATAATTATGAAGAAAATAATGGAGAAATGTTTAAACATAGTTGCTAATTTAAATCGAAAAATAATGAGAAAATAAAGAGTTGTTTTATAAAATTTATTGTATGAGAAACAATATATTTGCTTCAAAATTACAATCACTCCTGAGCTGGTATAAAAGCCTTCTGTATATGAAAGTTATATGTAACATAATTAGTAAAATCATAAAAATCATAAAAATCATAAAAATCATAAAAATCATAAAAGACATGAACTATTAATAAAACTGTTACCTTTTAATATCAAGTAGTGGAATCTGTTGATTTTTTTTTCTAGTAAAGTTTTTGGAAGACTTCTTTAAAAACAACATTTTTTGTTGTTTGTTGTGGTCGTCCTTCTATGTCGGTAATGAGAATCTTCAAACCAGTTTTACTTTGAACTCTAGACATGGCGACATACAATTGACCATGTGAGAAAACTGGTCTAGGTAGAAAAATTCCCACATGTTGTAGTGTCTGCCTTTGACTCTTGTTGATAGTCATAGCAAAAGTTGCAGCTAAAGGAAATTGCCTACGCCTCATTTTAAATGGCAATCTGGCATCTGATGGCGTGATTAGCATCCTAGGAATAAGAACTATCTTTCCAACTCTATTACCTGTAATAACCCTAGCTTCAATCACATGATATGCCATTTGAGTGATCTGTAGCCTTGTTCCATTGCATAGCCCTTTAGATGTGTCAATGTTCCTAATCAACATTACCGGACAACCTATTTTTAGTCGCAAACAATGGTTAGGCAACCCATAAACTTTTATACCATTAAACAAATCTGGAGAGTAAACTGGATTGTTTGTAGAACTCTTGTCGGAAGGATCAATACTGTCTGAGCTTAAATATACTCTTTCATCACCTACATATAAATCACACAAATTGTTTTCAACTTATACATGACTGTTTCAATTTAGATTGTAGAATATACTTACTAAATAAATGTAGGAACACTTACCATTCAACATTGATAGCATTCGTTCATTGACTGAGTTGACATCCTTTTGCTCGGCTATCTTTTCAATTCATTGACTGAGTTGACATCCTTTTGCTCGGCTATCTATTCAATCTTAACTTTCTTCAGCATGATTTGTTCCAGTTTTTGATTACCATCTGCTTCATTGTCAGCCACAACTTGTATTTTTTTGCATGAGATTGGTACCATCAACAGCCTTCTGTTCAAGATCTATAATCTCTTCGTCCACAACTCCCTTGCATTTGTTTTGGTTTGTGGATGACTGATTTGATCCGTCACCTGAATCTTCCTTTCGTTTAGATGAGGGAGTAGACACCAAATTCATTGTGCAGTCTGATTTCTCGGAACTATTAGTAAGCATTAAAACCTGGAATCATATTAAATATAACCATTAATCTGAGCAAGGTTCTTCCTCTATAAAACTATAAAAAAATATTGAACTTGAGGTAATCACGTAACTACCTGGTCTGTAGAACTGGCTGTAGATAGTTCCATAGGGCCTTGTGAATGGATAGCACATGAATCATCATTCAAGTTGTGAATTGGTAGCACTTCTTCTACCTTGTACTCATCATTACTTCCAGTTATATTGTCTTTCGCGATTGAGATGACAAATTGATGTTTTTGCCCTATAAGTTTAGTAAGCACAGCAGGTAGATAGCATGGGTCTTGAATCTGAAAAGTTAAACACTAACATTTAAGTGACGTATGTATTAAGAAACATTTATTATTCTACTATTATGTTTCAGCAAGATTAAGGTCTTATTATACCTCAGGACCGCAGCTTTCCATTACTTCAGATACTTCTTGCCCAATGATTTCCTGTGGAGTACTATCAAATAAGAATATCTTCGCCTCACCTGTGCTGTCCTTTATTAGCAAATGTAGCCAGTATCTGTATAAGTTAAAAGGATTAGTATATTCTAATTTAAGATTCTATTATCCAATTATTTGGCAAATAAAAAGTAGTTACCTTAAAACAACTTCAATGACCTCTTGTCTGCATTTTTGACACCAATAGACTTGTTTCTTATTAAGGTATTTAGATTTTTTCTTTGTTACCTTTTTTTGCAACTAACATGACCGTAGTAATACCATGACCAGTCAGTGTCAAATCCCAGGATTGAGCACATGATGCGAACATTTTCAGGCTGTTGTCATAAAACTTGCATTAGAATATCTAAACACATGTTTATTAATGAGAAACGATTAATGGAATCCACCCTCACCTCATAAGAGTCACGAAGCTCTGATATAGTTCTCCACGGAAGCAGATTTGCCATTGCATCAGTTATTTTCCGGGAATTAAATTTCGGTTTAGGTCCCAACATGGATAAGGCAAGACCATCCGAAGGTAACCTGAGATATATTCCACCACTGTAACTTCTTAAACAACGAATGTGATCAAAATTTTAAGGATCTTGAAAATACTTACAAATTTTTGAAATCCACTGCCTCTGGTATGTCAGGGTTAAACCATACATCAGATGCATCAAAAGAAGTGGTCAAACTCCTCACACCTATTACAAAATGGACATAAAAGAGTAGTAAATCCACTAAATCCACATTAGGGAGTTACTAACATTATAAGATGTGACTATTACTAACCTTTATACTCTACTATTTTGCCCCATCGAATTAAACAAATGACCATCCCACCAATGTTTTCTTTAGATAACTCTTTCACTTGGTCGGCCCATTTTCCCCAAAGAGTACAGTTGAGGTAGTTATTCCTGTAACCGATTTTCGCACAGATTTGCATTATAATGTTATGTAGATCTTTTGATTTTTTAGTAATATGTTTATAGTATTTCTAATGGATTGACTTACTCAACATCTCGTAATTGGAAATCAATCTTTTTCCTGGGGGTTCCAGAGACATCAAGAAACTCTATGTCTCTCACGTTCACCAACTGTCCAATAACATCTACATTTACAAAATCGAAGATTACTTTGAAATATAACTAATAGAAATCAACAGTAATATATAAGTAAATAATAAGGAAGGGTTTACTTACCGACCAAGTAATTTAGATCTATGGCACCATTGTTAATTTTGTTAAAATTAACCAAATCAAGCCAAATATTATTGGACATAGGATCTGAAGGAGAAATTTCTGTTGTATACAGAAAATTTATTTTGTAAGGATTGATGGTGGATCGATATTGTCCAGTGACCTTAGTGACAGAAAATTCATCAATGACTTTCCAATCCCCTTTAGTGAGATGTTTCTTAAATTTCGAAACATCCTCTTTCTTCACCGCTGCTTGAATCTAGTTATCCTATAGTGATAAGTATCAATATAAAAGATTGTCAATGAATATTGAATACTACTCTCAAGAAATCAGATGATAGTAATGAGAATAAATAAGTAGGTTACTTACATCTTGATCCGAGAGAACCATCTCAAAAGACATACCAACATCCTTGTCGTAATGTGTCCAAGTATGCAGTATTTTAGCTCGAATACACCATGAATTCTTGTATGGCTTGAGATTGTTTAGCATGGTAAACTGAGAAAGTATCGTCATTCTTCTGTTTTCTTAAAATCTCTGAATATACGTAATGAAAGTCGATTAGCATTACTTATATACAAAGTAAGATTTTCTTGAGGATTTTTTTCTTTAGTTGAAGAATACGATATCCGAGATTTCGTATGATATTGTTAAATTATTAAGATTTTATTCCTTTTTTTGATTCATATTATTATACCTTTGCTTAACTTTCTAAATACCTTTGGTTATTAATAAATTCGTGGGAATAAATTCTTGGGAAATATACAATTAGAATAATGAGTTTAGAGATTTTAGGTAACGACATGATAAAGGACGATTTGATTTGTTAATCAAATATTTTGAAGTATATATTTTGGAATATTTAAGATAAACCGTTTGGTGGAAGATTTACTTGAATAAATCTTGTTAACCATTTGGTGAAATATTTTATTAGTTACGAAAGTTATATGTAGTTGTGAAGGTGTATATCGTTTATTAATATTTCGTTTTTGGAATTAATGTATAACCTATAACCTATATTCGTAACATATTACTAACCATTTATTAATAATGTAAAGTCTACAAAAACTAAGTCGTGTACTTCCGTTTTATTAAAAGGGGGATTTACAAATACGTTTAAGATATTTTGTCTACCTTTAATATACCAAATAATAATCCAAATTACAAAATTAATAAAACAAAAGATATTGAGTCCCTATTGGTTAGTTCATAGAGACATGGATTGGTCTTTTAGCCTATCACGAACCGTTGATTAGATTAAATCTGACGGATATCATTGTTTCCCTTTTTTTTGTTTTCCTTCTCCTCTTCGTCACCTCTTCTCCTCAATCCTCATCCATCCCTTATCCCTAAGTTACGAACAGAGATGAAGGATAATCATGGGTTTATACGCTTTTCTCTTATCCCTTATTCCTTATTCCTTCTTTACTTCGTCACCTCTCTTGACATAAAAATGATGAAAATGATGAAGGATAATCAAAGAAATCCCAAGATCTAAAGGAGACAGTGGCAGAGCAAAGTCTAGACCTGAGTAGAGTAAAGTCCGCCGCAGACAGAGATTTGACCACCACCACGAAACAAGACACAACAAGATTTAGATATGTTGCCTGAAGATCTCTGAATCTGAACTCCTCTTCTAGCCACCACTATAATTGAAGATGGAAACAGAAATCCGGCGACAGAAAATGAGTGCTAAAGGAGACGGTGGCGGAGCAAAAGGCTTGTGCCGCGAGTGGAGCTAGTGCTGGTTCTTCCCCTTTACCGGGTTGAGAATCTGGTTGGTTTGAAGATCATTTTTGAGGGATTAATTGGCCAAGAGGCCGACATACTAGCAGCTGGAAACGGGGGCTTGTCAGCTGTGGGATTAGGGTCTTTTTTGTTTGTTGATTTTAGCCTTCGGTTCAACCGACAATTTGTAATCGGTTCAATTTTGTAACTCTTAATCAATTCCCGGTTTGGGTGGTTTATTAATACCAATATATATTAATTTTAAAAAACCTGTCACTAAATCTATAATTATATATATATATATATATATATTTATATATGCTAAATAAAATTTTAAATATATTAAATTATTTAAGAAACTAATATTTTCTTTAGTTTTTCATTTTTATGTTTCCTTGCAAATCCATAGCAAACTTTGCGAGAGATGTACTATGAACAGAACTGCAAGAAATTTGCGACCGCTTTTATTCCTTGCAATTTGCAATGATTTTGCGAGGGATTTTGTTCCTAGCAAATATTGCGAGGGATTTGCAATGTTAACCATTTTGCGAGAAACGAATTGCGAGGAATTGACTTCCCTCGCAAATCCCTTGCTATAGTCGTTTTGCAAGGGATTTGCTAGATATTTTTCCATCGCAAATCAAGTGTTTTCTTGTAGTGACAGTGGCTATGTCCTCAGCAGAAACTGTGAAGGAGAGCTTTGATGTGAATGGTTCCCAGATTGTGTCCTCCATGGAAACTGCGAAGGAGGGCTTTGATGTGAATGGCTCCCATACTCTGTCCTCGGCGGAAACTGCGAAGGACGACTTTGATGTGAATGGGTCTTAGAATGTGTTGCCGATGGGTTGGACGAGTGAGAATAAGTTCCGTGAGCACTGACACCTATGGTGGCATTTTGACCATTGAATGTTCTTACACCTGATACAGGTTTGGCTCCACGACCTCTGGTAGATCTAATACCCTTAAGAGCCATTAGATCGTTCTAGAAATGAGATGAATTAAATGAGAAAAGATTGGGAGAGAAATCTCTTTAGGAAAGGAGAGAGTTGAATGTTAGATCGAGTCTAATTATCAGCGAAGAGAAATCGATTAAGTTGTTTACCTAGTTATTAACGAAGGAGAGTCCCTATATGGTTGCAAATTGGTCACAAAGTAAATAGTTGGGAGGGAAAATTAAGCGCCAAAATTCACTAAAATCAGTCTCGACAGAGTGGGAAATAAGTCGCACATTGTGACGTTTTTGAGACTACCTAATATACATCACAAAATAAAAATCTTGAATTCTACACATTATGAATAAAACTGTTTATATAAATCACTTAGGAGAACTCATAGTAGTAGTATAAAGTACATGTAATGGTAAGATTTAGTAAAACATTGTTTTCATCACTTAGTTTTGAAAATTTTCTTCATTGCAACACATTCTCACAAAAGAACATGTAACACTTAAGATAGGTTTAGAACTTATGGATGTTTAGTTATAATCATTGAAATTTAAGACTTTGAAAAAGTTACTATTGATAAGGTCGAGCAAAACAAAGCATAAACATCAACCTAAACATGTAAATGAATCTCAAATGTGAAATTTCAAAATAAAAAATATCCAGAGTGGATAAATAGTCTTAAAAGAGTAGCTAAATCATGTGTTATCGCAAATTCTTCAGGTATGTCGCAATCTCGTCGCAAATTGTGACCTCTTTGTTACTAAATCAGGGTAAAAAATGAAGATGAAAATAAGTCTTCAATATGCGATACTTTTGCGACTATCTTTACCGACTAAATGAAGAGTCACATAGTAGTCGTAATTTGTGACCATTATGCGACCAATATTTATTCGACGCAAACTAGTCCTAATGTAGTCGCTAATTTGAGACTTTTTGTGACTTATATGTTTTGTCGTTAATAATCGAAATTTTCTCTTCAATTATTTTGTAGTCGTTGAATCGTCGCAAATTAGTCTCAGAAGCATCACTCTATTTTGCAACCAAAAAAGTAGTCACAAACTGGAGTCCCAAATTGCAGATTTTCTTGTAGTGGATTAGCTACCTAGTTTCTGATCTTAGGTTTAATTCATCGGAGCACCAAAAGTGTTGTTGAGTTGCTGGAAAAGAAAATAGGTGAGCAAAGTGACCCTTACCCAACGAAAGTTGAAGTTAAGGCACCTTATGAACTAATCAAACCTAAACTTATTAATGCTTGCTTTGTTTGCTAGATTCAAACGAGAGTTTAGGGTTTAGTAAATTCATTGCTTAGATAGTTAATGCTGCGAGAGTGGGTTAGCTTTACAACCGTGATTTGAGTTCTAGAACGGTGTCTAATGCATCCCTATCTAATCACCTAATTTTGTGGTTATATTCCCTAATGATTCCCTGCGCCCAATGTTTTTCTTTTGATTTAAACCACTTGTTACTTTCCGTTTTTGATAGTTACTTTCATTCACAAACTTTTACATTATCTTAGCTATATTTAATCTACACAATTTCATAGTACAATTTCTTGGTCTTTGAGGATTTGATCCTAAAGTGTTACAACGATACCACTAGATCGTGGTTGAGTACACATTAGGTTATTAATTGATCTTTGATTAGTTACTCTCTAAGCTTTGTATATGAAACACAATGTAAACTTTGAGTGATAGAGTGATAGATAGTGGATGTTTGTGGGAAAAGGTTCCCACATGAGATGTACCCTCAATCAGAGAAGAACTCATAAATCTTTGTGTTATGTTTATGTTATGTTATTGGTCTGTAAAATGGACGAGGAGTAGAGGCAGAGTCACGATATGCGGTTCACTACAGAGGTAAATCGAGGTGTGCAATTCTCACCAAGTTTAAACATTGTAACTTAAAACAAATCAATTTTCGTTTATAACCCAATTTTTTTTGCTTCCACTAACAAAAAAAGTTATTTTAATTTTTAAAATTATTAAATTTTCTTCATGTTACTTAGAAGACATTATATAAAGAGAAAATATTTTTAAACTTTTGCTTAAGAGCCTAAAACGGTTGGTCTGATGCTTTGTTATGCTGTCTTATATATAAATCATTAATTTGTCTGTTACGTTGTGTTAAATTCCAATCTTGAAAGTTTATTCTAAAATACTAATACACAATTATTATTCATCACACGAAAATTCTTGCTCTTTACATAATTTATATGCAAGTAACCAACAGAAGACATAAACACTTCACGCGACAGACAGAGATCCAACGACCCTTTCTAAAACCGAACTTATAAGTTTCTAAGCCCACTTGGCGAGGATTGACATGCCACCGCAGCCAAGTAGAGCGGCAAAGAAACACTTGATTTGAAGCTTGATGCTGCCTTGTAGCTTTGGTCCCATGAACTCAGCCGCTAAAAGGTCGACGAGGGCCATGTAGATGAGCAGTCCTGTTGAGCACGCGTTAAGCAGTCCAACAGTGATCAATGCGGTCGGGCTATTATCCCTGTAAACGCTCGACAATGCAATCCCTAAAACGATTCCAAATGGTGTTGTAACCGCGAAAAAGAAAGCCATCACAAACTTTTTTACATTCGTATATTCCGCCTACTCACAATTTACAAGATTTTGTTAGTAAACATTTATTCAATATATCTATGGGATATAGTGTATTAAAATACCTATTATGTGTATTAAAAGACCTCAATAAAGATGTAGTTTGCGATTTACCTGGAGGATGCAGCCGCCGAGACCCATGCCTTCAAACATTTAATGGAAGCAAAGAGCTGCAATAAGACCCTTAATAGTGCATGTGTCATTTGTTGCACCTAGGGATAGCCCAATGACTACGGAGTGAACTATAATTCCAAGCTCCAACACCTATCATGTGTTTATAAAACCATACTAAATTGTTAACTAATTTTGTAAAAACTTATATCACTTTAAATGGTACATTTATATATGTGGTAAACTTACCATAGCAACGACACGGTACCGCAATAACTGTGAAGAACCATCATCTTTATTAGTTAGTGTAACGCCATGACCATGGCTATGGCCATGAGTTATCATCGGATTGGCTCTCTTCTGATCACCGTTACTAGCAGAAGGTACGATCTCAGTACCGTTCTTGCTAGAGTAGAAGGTAGTCGCCAAGGAGTCAATGGATAGAGACCTAGAGTGATGAGGGCCGACAACATAGCGACAGATCCTGTGAATGGGAACTTGTGCCATGGATCATCCTCTAAGCATTCTGATGACAACATCTCAAAAGAATCTGGTAACACGTGCATGAAACTTGTTCCGAGGATGATTCCGGATGCAAAAGCCTTGACAATTGTGAAAATGTTTCCGTCCGGATGGAGGAAAGGAACGTATCGGCTGAAGAGAGGAGCCGAGGCACCTATCATGCTGGTCACGAGGATAACTACAATGGATATGATTTTTAGAGGTAAGGCTTTAGCCTTGTTGACGCATGGATTAGTTGACTCCGCTTCACATTCTTCGGGCGCCGTTGACATCACCGGAGATATGGCGAAAATGATAAGAATTAGGGCAAAGAAGAAGAGCTTCATTAGTGTTGCCGAAGCTTCCATTATAGTTGTGTTAGAAACATCTTTTTGTTTTTGTTTGCTTGGAGTGTTTTGTGTTCTTGTCTGTGTGTGTTTTTTTTGGTCTTGTTTGCTTGGAGTGTTTTGTGTTATCCTATTCCTAGCTAAACTATGTTTTGTTAAAGTGATAAGGTTGAGTTTGGTTTAGGAGTTATCTAAACCAAAGGTTATTTCAATTAGGAATAGGATTAGTGAATGTATAAATAAGGATGTGTTTAGATGTGACACAACCCATGTGATTGAGAGATTGAGAGTTTGAGAGCTTAGTTTTTGAGGAAGTTTTCTAAGCTAATAAAAGAAGAGTTGTTCTTTTAAGTGTGATCTCAAAGTTTCAAAACAAGAATTGGTATCAGAGCTTCAGGCGAGTTTCAAAGATGGGAAATCTTACCGTCTCAAACATCACATCAAGTGAAGGAGGAGGAGGATCTCCTTCTATCTCATGTCCGATGTTAAATACAGTAAACTACACCGTATGGGCCATGAAGATGAGGATTGCGCTTAGGGTCCATAAGGTTTGGGAGGTTATAGAACCGGAATCTGCAACAGACACCATCAACATTGACAAAAACAACATGGCGATTGCCTTGCTTGTCCAATCCATACCCGAATCTCTTACCTTGCAAGTCGGCGAACTTGACTCGGCGAAAAAGATGTGGGAAGCAATCAAGGCAAGACATGTGGGAGCAGAAAGGGTGAAAGAGGCTCGGCTACAGACTCTTATGGCCGAGTTTGATCGTTTGCGTATGAAGGACACCGAGAAGGTCGATGACTTTGTGGGAAGACTATCTGAAGTCTCAGCCAAGATGGCTGCACTAGGAGAAAATCTCAAAGAATCAAGGATGGTGAAGAAGTTTTTAAAGTGTCTTCCAAGAGCAAAATTCATACACATGGTTGCATCATTGGAGCAGGTGTTGGATCTTAACACCACAAGCTTCGTGGACATTGTTGGACGCTTAAAGGCATATGAAGAACGAATCTCAGAGGAGGAAGAGATACAAGAAGACCACACCAAGCTGCTATATGCGACCTGGAGGGACAATCTAACTATACAAACCGTGATTATAATGGAGAATATCGAAACAGAGGACGAGGTGGAAGATTTTCTTACAGAGGTAGAGGTCGTGGGCGTTTTGGCAGAGGAAGAGGCTTTGGCGGAGGTCGAGACATGTCAAAAATAACATGCTTCTGTTGTGACAAGACCGGACACTTCACTTTCAACTGCCCAGATCGACTGCTTAAGTTGCAAGAAACACATGAAGATGGGAAAAGCAAAACACAAGAAGCTGACGAACTCATGATGCACGAGATCGTTTTCTTGAACGAAGAAAGATGTATACCAAGCAAGTTTGAAACAAATAAAAGGGAAGAGAATGTTTGGTACCTGGATAATGGAGCCAGTAACCACATGACTAGAGACCGACGCTATTTTGATTCGATTGACACTTCTATCACTGGGAAGGTACGTTTTGGAGATGACTCTCGGATAGATATCAAAGGGAAAGGATCCATTGCTTTCACTGATATGTATGGAGAGCCAGAGTTATGACAGACGTCTACTACATACCGAACCTGAAAAGCAGCATCATAAGTCTCGGGCAAGCCACTGAATCAGGATGTGACATAATACTTAGAGGAGGAATCTTAACTATGCATGATCAACACGGGAAACTACTTGCTAAAGTTGTACGGTCATTAAACCGTCTCTACAAAGTTCGAATGGGGATCGAAGGTACTATGGTCAGAGATACTATGAATCTCAACCTCTCACAAACAAGCAAGGCTAGTAGGTGGCATGCGAGATTGGGACACATAAATACGAAAACATTAAAGTCTATGTTTGATTAGAAGCTTGTACAAGGTACTACGGATGTCAATTTTGAGAAGGAAATCTGCAGCTCATGTTTACTTGGTAAACAAGTTAGGCGAGTATTTCCACAAGCAACTTCATATCGGGCAACCAAGACACTAGAATTGGTTCATGGGGATCTTTGTGGACCTATAACCCCAAGCACAGCTGCAGGAAACATGTACATTTTTGTCCTTGTTGATGATCATACTCGTTACATGTGGACAACTTTGCTTAAGGAGAAAGGAGAGGCTTTTGAAAAATTCAAAAGCTTTAAATGACTAGTTGAGCAAGAACCAGGAGAACGCATTCAGACTTTTAGGACTGACAGAGGGGGAGAATTTGTTTCTCATGAGTTTAACACATTCTGTGAGAATTAAGGAATCAGAAGGCACCTCACTGCTCCTTACTCTCTGCAGCAAAACGGAGTGGTTGAGAGGCGCAACCGTACGTTATTGGAGATGACCAGGAGCTGTTTAAAGCACATGCACTTACCAAACTTCATGTGGGGAGAGGCTATTCGACATTCAACCTATCTCTTGAATCATATAGCTACAAGAGCTCTGCAAGACAAGACACCATATGAGATGTTTAGAAACAAGAGTCCGAACATTGGACACCTACGAGTATTTGGATGCATTGGTTACACCAAGATAGACAAACCACACCTAAGGAAGCTTGATGACAGGTCAAAGAAGCTTATTCACTTAGGAACCGAACCAGGCTCGAAGGCGTATAGGATGTATGATATGCAGAACCGGAAAATAGTGGTTAGCAGAGATGTAGTATTTGATGAAACAAAGGGCTGTAACTGGTGTGGGGAAAGACTGGAGTCTGAAACAGAGAATAATGGCAACTTCAGTATAGTTCTTGGCGAATTTGGGAATCATGGGATTTATGATGAGATGGAGAGTAATGAAAACATCGAAACAGAGCAAAGAATCGATAGAGAGGAAAAAAGAGGAGTTGAAAACAGAGCAGATGAAGATAGGACTGATACTGAAAACAAGGATGAAGACACTCAAATATCTCTTCGGAGGTCTATGAGAACGACTTCAAGACCCAAATACCTTGGAGATTATGTTCTAATCACATAACAAGAATGCTTACAACTGGTGGAGGAAGAAGGTGAAACATTACTCTTATGTCTAAATGAGGAACCTAAGAACTTTAGTGAAGCAAGTGAGACCAAGGAGTGGATCATGGCCTGTGAAGATGAGATTCTTTCTATTAACAAGAATCATACTTGGGATTTAGTTGAACTACCTGCAGGCGTGAAACAAATCGGCTTAAAGTGGGTCTTTAAACTCAAGAAGAATGCTGATGCGAGTATAAATAAATATAAGGCACGTCTTGTTGCCAAAGGATATGTACAGCAACACGGGATTGACTTTGAAGAATTGTTCGCTCCTGTTGCTCGATTGGAGACCATCCGACTCCTTGTTAATCTTGCAGCCTCCAACGGTTGGGAGGTGCATCATCTTGACGTTAAGACAGCATTCCTACATGGTGAATTAAAGGAAACGGTATATGTTGATCAACCTGAAGGGTTCGAAGAAAGAGGAAAAGAGAATAAGGTGTACAAGCTAAACAAAGCCTTATATGGGCTAAGACAAGCTCCAAGGGCGTGGAACAACAAGCTCAACCAGATTCTTTGTGAGCTAAGTTTTAAGAAGTGTTCTAAGGAGCCATCGGTGTATCGAAAATAGGTAGGTGGTGAACGTCTTATTGTGGCTGTATACGTTGACGACTTGTTTGTTACAGGAACAAACAAAGACATTATCAATCGGTTTAAGAGGGAGATGGCCACAAATTTTGATATGAGTGACTTGGGAAAGTTAACATATTACTTGGGAATCGAAGTTTGTCAACATGAGGAAGGAATTACATTGAATCAGAGGTGATATGCTCTAAAGATTCTAGAAGAGGCTGGAATGAAAGACTGCAACCCGGTACACATTCCGATGGAGACAGGTTTAAAGTTGGACAAAGCACTGAAGGAAGAAAGGATTGATGCTACTAACTATAGGAGGAATGTTGGTTGTCTACGTTATCTATTGCATACGAGACCGGACCTATCATACTGTGTTAAGTCGTTATATGCAGGATCCAAGGACGTCTCATGGAGTTGCTATGAAGAAGTGTCTGAGATACTTAAAGGGTACGATCAATCTTGGACTGACGTTTGGCCGTGTGACCTCGAGGATACCACGACTAATTGGTTATAGCGACAGCAGCTACAATGTCGACCCTGACGACGGCAAGAGCACTACATGACACATATTTTATCTTTGTGAGAGTCCGATCACTTGGTGTTCTCAGAAACAAGACACTGTCTCCTTGTCATCATGTGAGGCAGAGTTTATGGCTGGGACAGAGGCAGCTAGACAAGCTATTTGGCTACAGGATTTGCTTGAAGAAGTTAATGGGGTCACAAGTGAGAAGGTTACCATTCGGATAGACAATAAATCTGCTATTGCTCTAACGAAGACTCCAGTCTTCCATGGTCGAAGCAAACACATTCAAACTAGGTATCACTTTATCAGGGAATGTGTGGAGAATGGACAAGTGGATGTGGTTCATGTACTTGGAAATGAGCAGAAGGCGGATACTAACCAAGGCGCTTGGAAGGAACAAATTCAAGGAAATGAGGGAGCTCATTGGCATGAGAGAGATTGCAGCAGAAGACTTCAAACTTAGGAGGGAAAATGTTGAATAAGCTAAGTTAGAAGTTATCCTATTCCTAGCTAAACTATGTTTTGTTAAAGTGATAAGGTTGAGTTTGGTTTAGGAGTTATCTAAACCAAAGATTATTTCAATTAGGAATAGAATTAATGAATGTATAAATAAGGATGTGTTGAAATGTGACATAACCCATGATATTGAGAGATTGAGAGTTTGAGAGCTTAGTTTTTGAGGAAGTTTTCTAAGCTAATAAAAAAAGAGTTGTTCTTTTAAGTGTGATCTCAAAGTTTCAAAACAAGAGACTTAAGGTTATATAGGAAAATTTTACGTTGAATATAATTGGGCTATTACCATGCCGGAATTTTGCTGACGAATGGCGAAAACGAATAACACGTAGGCGAGTTATAGACTTATAGTTTATGTTGAAATTGAAACTTTCTTGTACGTAATAGACTGTACGGATATTGCCTTTTCAAAAGTCGTATCAGGCGTCGGTCTCACACACAAAATACATCGAACAATTAATTATTGGAAAAATGAGAACCTTTAAAGTGTCCTTCAGTTAGCACTTTAAACCTTGAGATATTTTCACTAAACTTTGAGATATTTTCACTAACAGTATAAAATGAAAGTTAGTTTTAAGGTTTAAAATGTTAGTAAAATCATTTTAAAGGTTTAAAGTGTTAGTAAAATCATTTTAAAGGTTTAAAGCGTCAGTAAAATCATTTTAAAGGTTTATAGTGTTAGTGAAATTCTCTTGAGATTTAAAATGCTATCCAGTGACACTTTGAAAGTTTAAAACGTAAATTTCCCGTTAATTATTACTAGGGATGAAAATTATTATTAAGTAATACCCAAAAAGATCATTCACAAAATTTAACTAATCTTTTTTCTTGATTTTATATTGTACATTTGTATGTAAAAAAAAAACTGAAATGTTGCAAAGTTGACAAAAATATGTTGCAACTATAAAGAATTTAATTTGTATATACTAAAACAAAATTTTATTTTTTTAAAACATAAAAATTTTACGCTATAATCTATACTATAAAAGTTGGTTAACTCTCTCCCTCACCATGCCACCTCATCACCCGAGAATGTGCCACGTGTTCTCCGTCTTCAATTTTCTACGTGATAAATCAAATTTTGTGTATCACATAACTATTTCTTAGACAAACAAAACATACTTGGGCCTTATTTAACTGCAGCCCATTACAGCAAAACCAGTATCAATTCAGAAGCTATTATTTTCACCTTTTTCTTTTTGCTGACTCTTTCTCTTCAACACGTATGAGAAATGAATTTGTAACTGTCAAAAGAACTATGTTGCGTCCTTAAACTTTAACATAAATAGTGCAATTTACTGTTCTTCCAAAACGGCTCATCACCATAGGCTACCCATACTATTTTGTCTTCACCATAGCTATTAAAATGTAACCTCTTCGTAAAGTACCTTAATTCCTTATAAATACATAATCATTTGCTCTCACAAAAACAATCCACCTGATCTGTTACTGTAGATCCCTTACATATCAAAAAAAAAAATGCCTGATTGAACAGGTAAAATCATAATAAACTACACAGAAGCCAGTCGATTGTTTTCTAAAACTACCATTCCCGCTATCCAGCAGCTCTCAAAATCGACCGGGTAAAACACACAAGTAACAACTCCCTTTTATACTCTTAAAAGTAGCCGAATATTGGCATTTAAAACCACCACAATCTGTAACACATCTTCTATGTATGTAGCTTCGGAATAATAGTCATGGAGCCATTAACCCACCAAGAATCAGAAGGCCGCCGAAACAACCAAAGAAACACACCCATTGCCAGACTATTCAAGTTCATTGCCAAACCCAATACAAAGGTAACATTGGAGTCCAAAAACAACCCAAAACAACAACAGCAAAACAAGCAACCTAATAATATGTCATGCTCCAAAAAACAGCCCAATGAAGTTCTCACACAACCATATTTGGAAGACGTACGGCCATCAAGATGTTCCCTGGGAAAAGGTACGTAAGCAATAAAACATACATACAAAACCATCTCCTTTACACATTATTTATATAAACAACACATTCGTCTACATAAAACACTCTTACTGCATTATTAAAAGAACCAACAAAAGCAATATATATATATATATACTTTGCAATGACCAAAATCACAAACTTATACAGCTCGCATGACCCAACAGTTCAACCGCAACCAATTCACCTCCCAAAAGAACACGCTACTATTTTAGAAGACACATGAGATGAAGATCATGGTGAAAGTAAGCATGCACATAGGAGAACTGAATGGTTTGAAATGATTAAAAAGTCAAACGACACACGGAAATTAAACTACACGGACATGCCTTCAACATTTGTCTGGGCTAGGGTAAATGAAATCTGGACACGCAGAAAAGAAAGTGGTATAATCGAAAAGATTGAAACAAATTAACCATCGACAGGAGAAATATATTATCTTCGAATATTGGTGAATGCCTTGAAGGGGGCAACAAGTTTTGAAGAACTTTTAACAGTTGGAGGTGTAAAACACAACACTTTCAAAGATGCATGTCATGCAAGGGGATTTCTAGATAACGACCAAGAATGGACGCATGTCACTATTTTATAGATGCTTTATCCATAACATACGTCCATTCTTGGTATGATTATATTTGTATATACAAATATGGCACACAAATATAAAATATATGAAATTTAAGACATCATGTGAAATTATAATAATACAAAATATGAATTAATTTAAACAAAAATATTTAATCAAATAAAATTAAAACACTGTATCGAATAAATCATTAATTACTGCTAAAGAAGGACAAAATACAACCAAAGCAGAACACGAAAAATATAATTCGGGGAAGAAATAAAAGGCAAAAATAAAAAAATAAAACACATGAAATATTCATATGGTTTAAATAATTTAAAGACTATGGCCAAATCAAACAAATTAAACTGATCATAATAAGATGGACAAAAGGATTTCAAAGGGAAGAAACGGAAACGGCGATACACGTTGGGTTATTATTAATTAACCACTCAATGCTTTATTTACACAAAAGATTCTCCTTCGAAGGGACGATTCCGTTTACTAAATACGATGGGTGCTATTAGTAACGTGAACTACACAAAAGGGTTTGTCACAAACCAAGCTGGCCACCTCAACAAGTACATATTATTAAAAAAACCAAGGCAAACAATAATCTTCTCAGAAAACACACACATACCGCAAAAAGACGTATAGCCAAAACGGGATAGCAGCGCATTAGACTACGCCAAAACACAGAAGTATATTAAACCAAAAAGCTTCAACAAATCAACGGCGACCATGGGTGAATCTCAGAAATGGCCTTTGAAAACCACTGAGCAACACACATCAAGAGAAAACCAGGGAAAGCGGAGGAAAATCAGGGCATCAAAACAAAAAGGTCGACACAATGATTTATAAATCTACCCTCCCAACTCTCAGTCGGCTACAAAAAAATGCATCGAATTAGTATGATTTCAAGTAGGGCGTAGGGATAAAAATAGATGAATCGCAAATACAAATTAGAGGAGACACATTAAGGAAATTTTAAAAAATACCCATAAAAATATCACAGTGCTAACACTTTGATATTAACATTGTAGGATACATTATGGTACAACACCATCAAATGGAGGAGGAAATACCCGCAGCAGCACAAAAAAAGAAAAAGTACCCAACACCCAATATGAGAACCAAAAACTAACAAACACCAAACACCCAATATGAGAACCAAAAACTAACAAAAAAAAAATAACCTCCCACACATTCGCTAAAATTATCCACCACAATTAAATTAAAAATTAATAATAATACCAAAAAAATGTAATCAAAATTCACGTTTACAGTGGTTTACACAATAGAATTTCACAAAAAAGGTGTACAATATGCCCACGTACTACTGTGATTAGAGAAAATCCATCACCAGAAATAATCAACCAAAATAATTAGTGCAGAAGTTCCAAAGAGAGATGTCGACTCGGAAGGATATGAATTGGTTAAAAAACACATGATACATGGGCCATGTGAACTTGATCGCCCACAGTCCCAATGCATGGAAAGAGGAAAATCAAAGCCTAGCACCACCACTGCGTCACATGCGACACCATTCCTGGATTAGTCGTCATCGGCAAATTGGGAAGATAAAGTACTGCTTCGTCCTTTTTTTATGGTATTAAGTAGTTTAAAAAAAAAAAAACAGAAATTGAGCTTCCCATATTATGATTCTTTTAAATGGAATGGGACCAACAATACAAGTATAGTGTAAAGTTTCATTAATATATTACTCTGGTCTAAAATAATTTACTCTTATCATCCGAAAAAAGGATTAAAACAGGGAAATAAAATTCAGATTTAAAGGCTTTTGATAATTACACTTTTTTAATCAACATTTTAATAACCATTAAAAATTAATTTTTTCATAACAAACAATATAGTTATTATCGAATATTAAAGTTTTAAAGAAAATTATAAATATATTGTATATATATTTTTGAAATATGTTATAAAATGTAATAAATTTCTAAATGTAATAAAGTTTAAGCATCCCTTATCTCTCGTACGGAGCATAAGATGCTTGGTCAGACTTCAAATCATTCAGGGTGGCGGAATCGGTGATTCTCCACATCGAATGAACTGTTAGTTAGAACTTGAAAGGTGTATCTTACCAAAGAACAGACATACTTCTTCAAGAACTTGTCTGTGAGTGGTGAGTGTTAAGCACATGTTTAACCCAAATCAAATACTGCAAATACACATATATCAATAATTGCAGTAGTAGTTGGTTTTGAATCAACAAAGACCAAAGATTGGTTTTGAATCAACAAAGACCAAAGAAGTACACGATCAATTATACTCCATCTGTCTCTAAAAGATTGAAGTTTAGAACCTTTTACACATTTTAAGAAAACAATGATTACTGATATATCATGGTTTTTACGGTTTTTAACCATGATATAAGTGTGCTTTTTGAGTCTTTTCATTTTGTTTCTAGGTTGTTTTTGAGTCTTTACAGGTTATCTAGGATTTTGGCACGGATAGAGCGGAATTGAGCAATTTAGATCGTTTTGGAGCATTTAACCGAAGAAGTCAATTTGGAGTCTGATCAACTGACCAGTGCCGATCGACACTGAAGGAGCATCGATCGGCCCCCCTGTTTATCCGACGAGAGAACAAAAAATTGGAAGTTTTACAATTCTGCCCAAAGTTTTCCTAAATTGCAACACAAGTCCCTGACGTGTTTTAGGACATATATATATTGTTTTTGGGTTTTAGAAAACCCTTAAGTTTTATTCTTGCAAGTTTTATTTTCTGCAACCCTATGAGATTTTGAGAGCTTTTGGGAGAGAGAGATCTGAACTGCTTTGAGAGAAGAATTCATAAACTCCATCTTTTACTCTTTTAATTTCTATTGCATATTATTCAGAATAATGTCTTGTGCTTCATTGATTATGTTTGAGTATTTTGCTTGTTAGGTTCAGAGTTTTTTACAGGGATTTTATGATTTATTAGATCTGTTTATTTAGGATTCATTATCTTTCTAGATCTTCATCATAAGTTGTTCTTCATATTAATTCTTGATTGATCACCTAGAATTAATACCCTAGGAAAATTAATTGATATGAGAATATAATTGATTTTCCTGATTAAACCATTTGATAAGCAAAATTACTTCTTGCAAAGAGATTTGATTTAGTAATTTTGTGAACAATCTAAACCTGTTTTTAAAGCTGTTTTTTAACCTAGAATTTTACAAAGAGATTTGGATTTTATGGTTTTAAATTTAGATAATAGTTGCAGTGAGAACTAAATTATTTTTACAAAACTCTTTAGAGTTCTAGATCTGTTTTTAATTTCTTGAATCCTAATTAATTTATTGATTTAATATTTCATAATTTCCTGAGAAATTCCCTAGGCCTAGCTTTTTGATCATCTGAATTTACACAGCTTTTATTGAATATTTTGCATTGCTTTTCTTTATTTAAATCAACTTGTTTAGTGTAATCATAAAACTCTATAATCCATTGTGTTTGATCTTGAGACTCTATGGATTCGACCCCTAGAGTATTACAACTGCAAGGTCGTTAGTACCATTAGAGTATTACTATTTGAGCTTATCAAATTTTGGCGTCGTTGCCGGGGATTCTTTGATCTACCATTAGATTTCTGTTTTTTATTTCGTCTAATTTTTTGTTTTTATTTCCTACTTACACATTTTTGTTTTTTTTCTCTTTGGTTTTTCAGGTGTGTGCCTCCTAGACCTCACACAAGGAGAAACAAGACTGGTCCTACTGTGAAACTTTCGAACCAAGAGCTAGGAAAACTTGAGCGTGAGAACCGAAAAGCAGCCAAATCAGCAAAGATGGTCAATCCAGTCATTATGAGAGTTGCTGAAGATGGATCTTTGAGAGATCAAGAGGGCCACTTGCGCAATGAGCAGGGCCAAAAGATTGATGCAGAAGGCAATGTGATTGTTGAACCAGTTGTCAACGAACAAGCTGTTGTCAACCAGCAAGCTGTTGCCGATGAGGAGCTTAACCTTGGTGTCGATCGACGTCAACAAGAGGGTATCGATCGACACCCACCTCCAGCAGACGTACGTGGAGCTGCCAACCACGTCTACAACCCAGTTGGAAGACAGGATCAAAACCGGGATCTGATCAGGACCATTGCGGACTTCAACAGAGCTGACTTGATGTATCAAAACCGCTCTACAATTGTTCCACCTCCATTCCTAAGGAATGAGTTTGAGCTAAAGCTTGCATATTTCCAGCTAGTTGGACAAAGACCCTTCTCTAACCTGCCAAATGAGAAGGCTTTGGATCATATTGAGCACTTTGAAGACTTGGTGACTAGTATCAAGGCCAATGGGGTGACTGAAGACTACATCTACTGCAAGCTCTTCCCCTATTCACTTGCAGGAGAAGCATCTAAGTGGTTAAAACAGTTGCCAACTCGATCTTTGACCTCTTGGCAACAAGTGAAGGTGGCTTTTTTCAACTACTTTTATGATGATGCCATGTCAGATGAGCTAAGAGTCAAGCTGTCCTCCTTCAAGAAAAGACCAGATGAAGCTTTCATGGCAGCTTGGTTAAGATTCAAGGCATATCAAAGAGACTGTCCACACCATGGATTTTCAAGAGTGCAGCTGTTGAGTATCTTTTTCAGAGGGATTGACTGGGAGTATCAACTAGCTTTGGATGCTGCAAGCCATGGGAACTTCAAGACAAGATTTCCAGAAGATGCTGAAGCTTTGATTGAGAATTTGGCTTCCAGCAATAGCACTAAGAGAGCAGATACTGAAAAGAAGAGATTGCATGGAGGATTTGATTCAAAACATCAAGCTTCTGTTAATGCCAAGCTGGATTCAGTTCACAATCTTCTAGTGGGTAAGAAGTCAGTCCAATTTGCTGCTGAGGTTGAAAAATTTGCCAGAGCCAAATAATACAGAGGAGAATGTCAACTATGTGTATGGAACTGGGTATCAAGGACAAAGATTCAGTAATCAGCAAAGCAACAAGCCTTACAGTGGGAACTCCTCAGGCTACACTCCTAAGCCTGAGTTTCAGAAGCAGCAACAAGGGAGAAACTTCACAAGAACCTATGGGAACTCATCTTATCAGTCTCCTCCTCCACAGACTTCTTCTGAGAGTCGAATGGAAGCTATGATAGAGCAAATTTTACAAGGTCAGGAACAGTTAACAGTGCCATTCAATGAGAAGATGGATAATGTCTACAATGAGCTTACTAGGAGGATTGATGCATTGAATATTCATGTTAAGAAGCTGGAGAATCAGGTTGCGCAGACTGTTGGGTCTGTTTTCTTCCTGGAAGAACTGAATCAAACCCCAAGCATGCTTGCAATGCCATATCAGTAAGAGATCAAGATGCTGGTGAAATTGTTTCTGCAGAAAAGGGAGAGAAATCGACAAATCTGTCGGCTTCAGATGTTGGTGTCGATAGACACCAACTTGGTGTCGGTCGACACTCATCTCAGACAGAACCTGAAACTACAAAATCTCCAATTCCAGCAGCTGTTGAGAGGGTGTACACGCCTAAGGTCCCTTTTCCTAAGCCAAGAAGGTCCAAGCAGGAGCTTGAGGAAGCTAGATGCAAGGCTATGATGGATAAGGTGATGATTGAGATGCCTTTGATTGATGCAGTCAAATTTTCTCCTGGGATTAAGTGGTATGTGAAGAGAATGGTATCCAATGGTTTGATCCCTGAAGTAGGAGCACTGCTTACCAAGGATGTCAGCGCAATTTTATTGAACCAGCCTCCAAAAAGTAAGAAGGAAAGAAAGCAAGAGGTGGTTGTCTCAGAGAAAGTGAGTGCAATGATCCAGAGTATGATTGCAAAGAAGTTACCAGATCGTGGAAGTTTTGTGTTAGATTGTTCTATCTCCACAGGAAAGTTTGCACACTCACTTTGTGATCTTGGCTCTAGTATCAATCTGATGCCACATTCTGTTGCTGTGAGACTTGGGATGACAGAATTCAAGCCAACTCAGATTTCCCTTATCTTAGCTGATCGCTCAAGAAGAATTCTTGAAGGTGTCTTAGAGGATATTCCAATTAATGCTGGAAACTTCATGATTCCCACTGACTTTGTGGTGCTGGAATATGACAAAGAGCCTAAAGATCCTCTCATGTTAGGAAGATCTTTCTTGGCTATAGTTGGTGCCATCATAGATGTGCAGAAGGGACATATAACACTGAATGCTGGAGGTTTGAGTATGAACTTTGAGATGGATAAGCTGAGGAGGGCTCCTACTATTGATGGACAGACTTTTTCTGTTGAGGAAGTTTCTGATTTTCGAGCATCAAGCTCAGTGTCGATCGACACCGCTGCAGCATCGATCGACACTCTTCTACGACTGAGTCCAACCTTGTCTAAAACTGATGGCTTGCAGAATGTTCTCTATGCTCCAAGTCAGAAAGCTGTTCCCAAACAGAAACCTCCAACTCCACACTATAGAATCCTCAGGTAAGGCAAAGGTATGCATCTTCTTCCCCCAAACCTCCTCCTATAATCAATAAGACTTTCAAAGATACAAAAACTGTTTTGCAGTTAACCAAGCCACGAGATTATCGTAGAGCGCTTGTTTCTTGTGTTGATGATTTTGTAGGACATAAAAGAAGAAAACCCATCCCTAAATCCCACCCTGGTCCTGCTCCTCAAGTACTTGGTAGACCTCACTCTTCTACTGCTTATACACCACCTTGGATGAAGAGGACATTTTTTCGGAGGCATTCACTGTCACGTTCTGATCCACCCGATGCCTGAGCTTCAACGCAGTCAAGCTAATGACTGAAAACAAGCGCTAAGTGGGAGGCAACCCACTTCTAGGTTTTTCTTTTCTTTTTGAGTCATTTTTTTTTTTTTGCATTGAGTCAGTTTTTGTTTGAATTTTGTTTGAAATTATGAATTATCTATCTATCATGTTGCTTTTAACTTGTGTTTGTGTTTGAGTGCTTCTTAACAGAACTAACACCAAAGGATTGATCCAACAACTCATCAACACAACTAACTGCAACTAACAAGGAGTTTCGGCCAACAAAACACCATTCGTGATGAGTGTCGATCGACATTGAAATGGTATCGGTCGACACCAGCTGGTAACCCGGAAACAGTTCATCTTTTCATTACAATTTTCAATACGTTTTTGTTTCTTTGCCTTTCCCTTGCTTGAAAACACTGGAGACAGTATCGTTTAAGTCTGGGGGAGGTTAGTACTAACTACTAACATAGTTTTTGGTTTTTAGTGTGTCAAAACCGATTTTTGTTTTTATTGAGTCAATTTTTTTCAAATTTTTTTGGAATTATGATCTCTAACTAATGGTTACTGTTCTTTGGCTAACACTCTAATGACTCTTGACTAAGCTTGACCTCAGAACTGAAGTGTGGTAAAGACTATGAGCTGTATCAACAATCATGAAAGCCCTTATTCAAAGAATATCTGGTTAAACTAACTTTGTCTCAACTTTTATCAGGATTTTAACCGGACTTAATATCTTACTTTGGGGTTGGAAATTAGTGGACTAGATTTCTTTTTCAGGCCATACAAGACAGTGCAATTTTTCAAAGTATGTATCCCCTCTCTCTTCCGTTCAGTGTTGTTTAAAAAAAAAATAAGAGAGAAAGATCAGAAAAAAGGAAGACTAAAAGATGAGATGATTTTGATCAGTTTAGAGAGGTAGGTAAATTACCTGTGACCTCATTATTCTATTCTTGAGTCAAATGATCACACAAACGTTGGAAGCGAGGGGTAGGTAAATTACCAATGACCCCGGTATTCGCTTACATCTTTGATTAAAAAAAAAACAAGAAGAAAGTTAGGAAGCAATCAACTCATTAGAAGTGAGAAAAGGGAGAGGAAAGGAGATGTATGAAGAATGTCTTGGTCTGAAAAGAGTTCATATGCCACTGATCGATACACCAAGGTAAGAACTCACTTGTACTTGCTTTAATTTATGTAATGAGATGACAATGGTGAGACTAGAGATTCCAGAGGATTGTGGGATTTGAGTAAGGAATGTTGATGCTTTTCAAATGACAAAATATATGAATTAAGTTCTTGAGAGTCAAGGTGATGAAAAATGTGAAGATCAGTTATCTGCAGTTGAGTGAGTTCCTATGTTTTCAAACCTCTTTCATAGGTCTAAGTTTCTGTTTTGCTCGAGGGCAAGCAAATGCTAAGTCTGGGGGAGTTGATATATCATGGTTTTTACGGTTTTTAACCATGATATAAGTGTGTTTTTTGAGTCTTTTCATTTTTTTTCTAGGTTGTTTTTTGAGTCTTTACAGGTTATCTAGGATTTTGACACGGATGGAGCAATTTGGATCGTTTTGGAGCATTTAACCGAAGAAGTCAATTTGGAGTCTGATCAACTGACCAATGCCGATCGACACTGAAGGAGCATCAATCGACACCCCTGTTTATCCGACGAGAGAACAAGAAATTGGAAGTTTTACAATTCTGCCCAAAGTTTTCCTAAATTGCAACACAAGTCCCTGACGTGTTTTAGGACATATATATATATATATATATATTGTTTTTGGGTTTTAGAAAACCCTTAATTTTTATTCTAGCAAGTTTTATTTTCTGCAACCTTGTGAGATATTGAGAGCTTTTGGGAGAGAGAGATCTGAACTGCTTTGAGAGAAGAATTCATAAACTCCATCTTTTACTCTTTTAATTTCTATTGCATATTATTCAGAATAATGTCTTGTGCTTCATTGATTATGTTTGAGTATTTTGCTTGTTAGGTTCAGAGTTTTTTACAGGGATTTTATGATTTATTAGATCTGTTTATTTAGGATTCATTATCTTTCTAGATCTTCATCATATTAATTCTTGATTGATCACCTAGAATTAATACCCTAGGAAAATAAATTGATATGAGATTATAATTGATTTTCCTCATAAAACCTTTTGATGAGGAAAATTACTTCTTGCAAAGAGATTTGATTTAGTTATTTTGTGAACAATCTAAACATGTTTTTAAAGCTGATTTTTAACCTAGAATTTTACAAAGAGATTTGGATTTTATGGTTTTAAATTTAGATAATAATGGCAGTGAGAACTGAATTATTTTACAAAACTCTTTAGAGTTCTAGATCTGTTTTTAATTGCTTGAATCCTAATTAATTTATTGATTTAATATTTCATAATTTCCTGAAAAATTCCCTAGGCCTAGCTTTTTGATCATCTGAATTTACACAGCTTTTATTGAATATTTTGCATTGATTTTCTTTATTTAAATCAACTTGTTTAGTGTAATCATAAAACTCTATAATCCATTGTGTTTGATCTTGAGTCTCTGTGGATTCGACCCCTAGAGTATTACTACTGCAAGACTGTTAGTACCATTAGGGTATTACAATTTGAGATTATCAATTACTGAGTTTAAATATATTTTTTTTTGACTAAAGAGATATTATTTAATTTTAAACCACGAACAATTCAAAATTTTAAATATTTTCAATGATTACTTCTTGAAATTTACAAAACATCAATCTTTGTGGAATATAAAAATATATCAAAATATCAATATTTATGAGACAGATGGAATATCGATTTGGATAAAGCTACAATAAATTTGATCACAAACAAAAACTAAATAAATAAAGTTAGAATAAAATAACCGATAAATAAAGGAGTTAACAGTGAAGGTCTTTAAATTGTATCTCAACTTGTTGAAAATCGCCGAGCGCAGCTTAGGTGTTAAACCGGACCAAACCTCGAGTGATTTTGTCTTTCGATGGGATCATGACAGAATCTACAAGAGGGATTCATTCCAATTTTCTAGCTAAACATTATGTATGTATTAGGGACTATTGTATAAATATATACACTTATATTATATTCTTTCTGTCTCACATATATTGATGTTTCAATAGTTTCATACATATTAAGAAAAAGTTAATTTTTTTTATTTTTAAACCAATTTATAATTATTTTATGATAGAAAAAGAAAACATAAGAGAAATACCATAGTTACTAAACGGACAGATCAAACGCGGTTAAATTAATCAAAACGAAAACTCCCAAATCGTAAATCAATTCTCTATTTCTTAGAACCCTAAAAATTGTAAACCCCTAAATTTCTCTGTATTTCTTTTTGATTCGTCTCTATTTCTTTTCGATACCTCTTTATTCTTCTCACTTTCATCAGATTTTGATTTATTCTTGCAATTACTATGAGTTCTAGCTCGGAGACGTCGGTGATAATCGGTGATCGTGGATTGCCCTCGAAGTGTGTATGTGGTGAAAGGGTATTGAAATTTACATCAAAAACTCAAGATAATCCTGGCCGACCGTTCTTCCGTTGCATCAGCAAACGAGATGCAAGCTCATGGACAAGCAAGAGAGATGTAAGCTCAAGCTCGTGGTTTTTTTTTATGTTGTTTATGTGTGTTATGGTAATGGTAATGTTGTTTGTTTATGCATTAGGGTCACTTATTTAAGTGGGTGGAGGATGCTATCTATGAGGATATTGAAGATGCATTACCAAAACTAGGAATTATGGCAAACGAGATTGTTAAAGCCAAAGCTGAGATAAATGAGCTCAATGTTGCTATGCAAGAGTTGAAGGATGATGCAATGCAAAGGAAAAGAGACATATGCAAGTTTAAACTGTTGTGGAAAATGTGTTTTCTGTGGCTTTGTGTAATAACAATTTTCATTGTTTACCTTATGGTTGGTAATGTAAAACAACCCAAGTTTGTTCTCGGTTATTAGTGTTGTTTACTTGTATGTTGGTTTGTATGTTTGGTAATGAAATCAGTTTGTTTCCTTTGAAAGAGTTAGAGATGGTTCATTCATAATAAAAGACATAGTTATGGTTCATTAATAATAAAAGAGTTAGTAAACAACAAAAGAGACATCATTCATGGTTTGATAACAAAAGAGACATAACTCATTGTCTAAAAACCGCAAAATAAGTAAGTTGCTGGTCCTAAAACACACCAAAACATTCCATCCTAACTTGAGCATTGAAACCATGATGTCCAGCCTCCTGATACTTGTTGCCTCTGTGGTGCTTGTTGTTCCCATTGTGGTGCTGGCATATGTGATCCTTGAGAGGGTTGTGATCCTTGTTGAGGTTCCCATTGTGTTGCTTGTGGTTGTGATTCTCCTTCTGATTGTGCTTGTCCTTGTCCAAACAAGGCATTCCTTGGTTCCTAGTTCAAGCTATAAGAGATAAGAGATGATATTGATTATGACCACTTGTTGTGTTAACAATAATAAAACGAGAATTTTGAAAATATAACAAACCTGGTTCTTCCTTGGTCGACCTCTTGGCCTTTTAGGTTGATCTGCAACACTCGGGTTTGTACAAGATATCCTATTGTGACCTTCTTGTTTGCAGTTTGTACATGTCATGACTCTACCTTGTCGTGATAATCTGGTGGTGCTTGAAGAGGCAGTTTCAAATCTTCCCTTCCTCCTAGCATGGTTAGGAGGTCTTAACCTCTCTGAAAATAACCAAGCTATTGTTCCTCTCTTTAACATATGACTGTAACCAGACCTCACACATCTATGCTTACCCTCATATCGATTGATTTGCATCTTGTGTTTCTTCTTATCATAAGCACAATAGCATCTCCATAGAAACTTACCATTCTCGTCAACATAAGCACATTTTGCTCCAAGCTTCAAAGATTGCGATCTATATAGCTTAATGTCGTATCTAGTTTTAAGAGAGTACCTCAAAACAGCAAGCTTGAAATCATTTGGAGAACTAAACGTTTTCCCCAAATGCAGCATCTCTTCAGCATCTTCAGGTTCGACATGATTATCGCCATCAACATTGTTTCGTCTTCACTATCTGATAGACGATCTGGAATCTTCTCCTCATCCCAAATATCATCTCCACTATCCGCATCAGTCAAGTCTTCCTCGTCTCTCGCATCCTCTCCAAACTGATTTGCCATGTCTTCACAAATAATTTCTTCTAAACCAACACAATTCCTATTTGCTTCGCCAGTATCTTCATACCCAATACCATCACAATCATCATCGCCTACAACCTCACAATCATCCTCACTAACGTCCTCACGGTTTTTATCACCAGCAGCATCACCACCGAACACTACAAGAGCATTACCTTCACCATTAGTCGCTTCGGGAGCAGCCAATTCGAGAGCAGTCGATTCGACATCAACCCTCTTTCGTTTAGAACGACGCTTAGAAGGCTTCTTTTTATTCACCATCACTTAACGATTTAGAAGAAGAATTGAAGAATGGAAGAGGAACTAAGAAGAAATAGAGAGGAATCGAAGAATAAGAAGAGAGGAATCGAATTTGGGGGTTTTCAATTTTTAGGGTTCTGAGAAAGAAATATTTGAGTTACGATTTGGGGGTTTTCGTTTTGTTAAAAACGACTGTGTTTAATTGCTAACGGGTAAAACTAACAGAGATTTAACCACGTTTATTTCCTCCGTTTAGTGAGTTAACGTGGTGCTGAAATTGGCCTAGTCAACATAAGTTCGAGGTTTTATTGCTACATCAATGNACTGATTTGCCATGTCTTCACAAATAATTTCTTCTAAACCAACACAATTCCTATTTGCTTCGCCAGTATCTTCATACCCAATACCATCACAATCATCATCGCCTACAACCTCACAATCATCCTCACTAACGTCCTCACGGTTTTTATCACCAGCAGCATCACCACCGAACACTACAAGAGCATTACCTTCACCATTAGTCGCTTCGGGAGCAGCCAATTCGAGAGCAGTCGATTCGACATCAACCCTCTTTCGTTTAGAACGACGCTTAGAAGGCTTCTTTTTATTCACCATCACTTAACGATTTAGAAGAAGAATTGAAGAATGGAAGAGGAACTAAGAAGAAATAGAGAGGAATCGAAGAATAAGAAGAGAGGAATCGAATTTGGGGGTTTTCAATTTTTAGGGTTCTGAGAAAGAAATATTTGAGTTACGATTTGGGGGTTTTCGTTTTGTTAAAAACGACTGTGTTTAATTGCTAACGGGTAAAACTAACAGAGATTTAACCACGTTTATTTCCTCCGTTTAGTGAGTTAACGTGGTGCTGAAATTGGCCTAGTCAACATAAGTTCGAGGTTTTATTGCTACATCAATGAGAGTTCGATATTAAATTCACCATATACAAAGTTCGGGCTTTAATTCAACGAAAATGATAAGTTGAAGATTTTTATGGCTTTTTTCCCAATCTTCCTAATATACCACACATTCTTTATTTTTCCATCAATACCATTAGTTACTAATTAGAAAGACAATTCTATCCTTGTAGCATAAACACAAATTGAACAAGCTTTTTTGGGTTTATCGATCTTGATATCGATCGTTCCATCTCCGTCGTTCGATCTTGAACGACGTCGTCGGAGAACAACATTGTTTTCGGCGAGATCTGGCAGCTCCGTCTAGCTACGACGTCATCCCCGTCTATCTACGACATCGTCCCCGTCTAGCTACGACGTCGTCCCCGTCTTCCTCCAGCATCGTCAATTTCATATTTCATATGGCGTCGTTTTCCTCTAGCATCACTATCTCCGTCTTCCTCTGACAGTGTCATTCTCCAACATCGTCTTCATCTATCTTCCTCTGACATCATGATTGCTTTGTTAATTGAATCGATTCAATCTCAATTCTAATTGTATCTCAACATAAATGTTCTTTGCTTTTTATATTTTTTTAAATTCTTCTCTCTCTTGAAGCTGGCGAATCATTGAGTTTGAAATTGAGAGATTATGAAACCATAACTCCTCAATTATTATTCATGATTCGATGGGTATTGGTTTCACAAAGGTCAGTGTATTCATATCGATTCAGGTGAATCAAATTGTTTGATCTGATTTGAGATTACCTATGTAATCGTATTTTGTCTTGATTTTTATGTGTCTGTGTGGAGCTATAGAGACAAATATACTCATAAGAAACATTAGAAGCATCTCTTCTTGCCAAAAGATGGAAGCTTGTTCTTGTTGTACTTGCATTTTATGTTCTACCTCATCCTCCAATTTATGACTTTTAATGTTGTTTCAAGTTTATTCGAGCTCTAAAATTTCATGATTCGTGTTTTATATTTAGCAGCTTGACATGGATGTTGTAATTTACAGAATTGTAGGTGGATCTAGTGGAGAAGTGCACATGATGGGAAGAAGCAAAGCATTACATTCAATGATGAGAAAAATGATTGATGTTGATGGTACATTTCTAATTAAAGAGAAAATTCAAGGGAACATTGTTGGTACGTACAACACAAGATGAAGATGATCACTTATTTAATCGATAACCATAAGTTCTCAGGTTTAAAACAAATTTAGGAAGACCTTCTAAATATCAAGAACGTCTTCCTAAACATTATATAATCCTTTAAAATTTGAGGTTTTTAATCACTTTATCTATATTTTGCCTTAATGTATCATATATTGCTCTATTTTAGTTTGTGGTAATGATTTGATTTTGTGTTCTCCTAAACATTATAATGTCCTTCCTAATTTTGTGCTCTAAGTTGTTTGTGATATTGTGGAAGGTGATATAACTCAGCTGGTTATTAAGTTTCAAGATAAACTGGATCCGCACATGGAATTGTTCAAGCTTTATAAAGTCATCCTAAATTTATGAAGGTCATCCTGAATTTCAAGATAATTCATGATGTTAACCAAAATCATCCTGAATTTCAAGATAATTGCTTAATAGGTTTTGGCATACTGGTTACTTTCACACTCATAATTGAAATGATGTCACGAATTTGAGTCTTCTAGATGCGTGTAATTATACCCATTTTTTTTAGGATGACCATTCTGAATTTCATAACACTCTTCCTAAATATTTTTTTTTTGGTAAGGAACACTCTTCCTAAATATTATTAAGTCTTTCCGGAATTCAGAATACGTTTATATATATATATATCCCAAAGTTGTTAACCAATATATGAATAATAGACTTTGTCTTAATGGTCACTCTCACACTCATAAATGAATTTATGTCACGGGTTCAAGCTGGGTGCGCGTGTAATCCTACACCATTTTTTTTAGGATTGCCATCATGAATTTCACAAAATCCTTCCTAAATAACTCATTCTTTCCCAAACTCAGAATATAAATAAATAAATATATATATATATATATATATATATATATATAAGTTGTTAACCAAAATTTAAATTATATACTTTTGCTTACTGGTTAGTCTCACACTTCTAATTGATATCACGGGTTTGAGTCTTCTGGGTGCGTGTAATCCTACCCCATTTTTTTAAAAAGATGACCATCCTGAATTTAGCAACACCCTTCCTAAACAAAATAAAATTATTTCACAAAACACACAATTTTCCAAGTATTTTTAACATTTAAATCTTAATGTGAAAAGATATACCATATGATATTCCAATAATTCATTGTAAATTATTGAATCTACCATCTTAAAACAAAGAATCAACCTCTAAACAGGTCCTAGGAAGAAAATCTTCATCCTCTCGTACTCTGCAACCAAGAGGATGTTTTTTTTTATCTTGATGCACTTGTAATTTGGAAATTGGTCTATCTTCACATCTGATCTTGGATCCTCTTCTATATTGAAATGAAGCTCAGAGAGTCTTAAATATGTAGGGAAAGAATCACCCATAACCTACAATAAAATTTAAAAAAAAAAACATAGATCATGTCATGATTCATGAAAGTCATCCTAAATTATATAGACTCTTTCCTGACTTTTCAAATATAGTAGAAATCCATAGAAACCAATCAAATTTACAAAAACATTGAACTTTTCAACAAACAAGAAGCAACAAACGGACCTTAATGTATAAAAAAGACACTAAACTGAAACATTGAACCAAGTTAGCAAACAAAGCTTAATGTATAAAAAAGATACTAAACTGAAGTATAAGCAAATCCAAATTTTATGAAGTTCTTCCTTTATTATCAAGTCAAGGGTGACACAACCAAAAACAACAAGTCTAATTACGTATACTCATGAAAGAATTTTATGAAGTTCTTCATGTATTATCAAATCAATGTAAGTTTCTAGTACGCTTTATAAATGTTCAAGCATAAAATCCTCAAATCGAACGAAAACAAATATGCAAACATGTGGAGAAAAGAAGACAGAATATAACATATATAAATCATAAACAATCTAATGTATTGTGCTCATACACATGTGTAAAGCAAAGAAACATAGTTTACGGCACATAATGACAAAACAAGTAAATGTGATTGACTTAACCTAAGATTAAACTCACTCTTCTGGATAAGAAACTCAAAACTCAAACAATGACAAACTATAGAGCGCAATCAAAAACTCAAAACAATGAAAAACTATGGAGCTGAATCAAAACTTAAAGCAATGAGCTGACTTTGACTAACAAAACTTAAAACTCAAAGAAAACTCAAAATAATGGAGCTGAATCAAAACAATGAACTGAATCAAAACTCGAAACAATGAGCAATGAGATCTTATGGAGCTGAATCAACCTAATCGTGCATCTAATGGAGCTTAATCAAATGAAGATGTATCAATAAAATCGTTCATCTAATCTAAATTTATGAACAATATACTCAAAAATACAGTGAAATCAAATATACTCAAATTGAAATTGAAACAATGAATCAATCAATAATTGATTCTAAGAAAATCAAATGGGGATCAACGAGGTGGATGAATGGAGAATTGTAACGGATGGTGGCTACCAAACCGTCAAACAAAACATCAACACCGAGAACAAATGGATACGAAGCTTACTGATAAACATCGATGACCACTGCCAAAGCCTCTTGTGGAGAAGATTGATCAAGGAAGAAGAAGAACCACAAATACATGTACAGACTGCAACGACAAGATACAACGGCAACAACAACGGCGAGGTATATCAAATCTGTTGGTGAAGGGAAAGGATGGTGGTGGCTAGGGCGATGCGAGTTGTAGCAAGGAGAACACGAAACAACGAGACAAAGCAAGACAACATTACCCCGTCGAGGCGATGAGATTCCGACGAGATAGACCGGCGAGGTGACGAGAATCCGGTGCCCACTGTATCAGATTCATCGTGTGAGGGGAGGCAAGGAGAAACGATTTGGAAAGACGTTTTGAAAAATATGAGGGGTAATTTTGTCACATAGTTTAATGGAAAATGTTAGAAATGGTAATTGTTGGACTTTGTGGTATTTTTGACCCAAAAACTTAAAATTATAGTATTCATGACAATTCTCCAAAACAAAACTCACTAAATATTATGCCACTTGGAATGAAATATAACGTAAAAATATCATTTTAGTTTTTTAATCTAGAAAATCAATCTTTTAGAGACAAGAAATATTCTCTAAAACATCAATCTATGTGAGACCGAGGGAGTATTTCCTATTGTAAAGAGTTTTGGTCCTCAAGTCTAGAATATTCTCTTAGGGTTCTTGTGATTGTGTGTATATATTCTTGTAAAGCTTAATGAGAAGACAACTTTGACGCCTACCACATTGTTATGGTATTAGAGCGGATTTGAAAAAAAAACAGAGAAGAGAAAAAAGAAACGACCAGTTGAATAATGATGACGATGGGAGAACATGGTGACAAACAAATCGCACTCGCGAAAGGCGGTGCAAGTGGGGGACAAAACACGACGGTGGATAAGGCTACACTCTCATCGATGTACCTTCATCCATCTGATGGACTTGGGAATCTAATCACCACGGTGCAACTAGGGGGGAGAACTATGAGGATTTGTCCAAGCACGTGCGGAACGCCTTGCGGACGAAGAGAAAGTTGGTATTCATCGACGGCTCTTTCACCAAGCCTGAAATGGAAGAAGAGATAGATCAATGGGAGGTCGTAAACTCGATGGTGGTAGCGTGGCTCATGAATACTATTGAACCCACACTGAGAACCTCTATTTCCATGGTCGATGAAGCAAATGTTCTTTGGGATGATTTGAAACTGCAGTTTTCTGCAGGAAACGGACCTCAGATAGGTGAAATTTGGGCAGCCTTGGCAAATTGTCGACAAGGAGGGGATACCGTCATGGTATACTTCGGGAAGCTCAAAAAGATGTGGGATGAATTGGCAATATATAAGCCAATTCGGACTTGTACATGTGGGGAATTGGCTACTCAATTAGAAGAAAATCGGGATGAAGAGAGACTTAACACGTTTCTCAATGGCTTGGATGATGCTCGCTTTGGAACAGTACGTTCTACAATTACGAGCTTAAAACCTCTACCTAAGCTTTCTCAAGTTTATCAATGTATCATCCGGGAGGAGAGACAACAAACGGTGATATGAAATAGGGAGACAAGCACCGCGGATGTCGTCGGGTTCTCGGTGGCAGCTGGACCACGTGGCAGTCGTACTTACCGTGAACCCTTTCGTGAAAAGGATGTAACATGTACTCATTGTGGGAAGTATGGGCATACACAAGCCGATTGTTTCCAGTTGAAAGGCTATCCCGAATGGTGGGGAGAGAGAGGGCGTGAATTTGGTGAACGCGGCAGAGGAGGTGGTGCTCGTGGGAGATTTGGTCGTGGTGGTGGAGCGTTTGGAGGCTCTGGTCGCAGAAGAGGCAATGGAGGTCGTGCGAATGCAGCACAAGCACCACAGTCGAATGTTGTTCAAGCGGATCATGTTGGGATGATGAAAGTGGAGCTTGATCGGAGTGTTTTCCCACAATTGACGGATGACCAATGGAGTGCAGTTCGACAGTTCATCAACACAACTAAGCAATATTCTGTTGACAAACTGACCGGTAAGAAAGATAATGTAGATTTTATTATCGACACAGGAGCTTCTCACCACATGACATGGAAGCTTGACCTTTTGAGAAATGTTTGTGATATATATCCATGCTCGATTGGATTACCAGATGGTGATAGAGCAATTGCCGTTAAACAAGGGGATACTTATTTAGGGGGACATTTTTGGCTTCGGGGAGTTTTATATTCTCCACAATTGCAATGCTCTTTGATATGAGTTGCTAAGTTACTTAAATTGACAAAGGGTTCAATGACGTTTACTGAAGATTTATGTGTGTTGCAGGACCGTACTTCGAAGATGCTGATGGTGGTGAAGAGTGCAAAGGGGCCTATGTTTTGCGTGGTGTTATGGGGGCCCAAGCTCAAGCAGCATCCATTTTAGGAGCAAGAGACTTATGGCATCGCTGTTTAGGACATCCATCTAGTAGGGTTTTATCTTTTTTATCTGGGTCTGTTGATGTTGGAAAAACTACGGAGTCAGAAGTCATTTGTGACATATGTTTTTGAGCTAAACAAACTCATGATTATTTTCATGAAAGTTCTAATAAAGCTGCTGAGTTATTTGATTTAATTGATTGTGATGTTTGGGGCCCTTATCGGACTCTTTCTTCTTCAGGCGCTGCATACTTCCTTACTATCGTTGATGACTTCTCCCGAGCTGTTTGGATTTATGTTCTTCATGAAAAACGTTAAGTGGTCGATTCCATTAAGAAATTTTGTGTTATGGTTGGTAGACAATTTGACAAAAAGGTTTGTGTTGTGTGGAGTGACAATGGATCTGAATTTATGTTCTTAAGGGGATTGTTAGTATGTCCCGTCGTTATTTAATCTATTTCATATTGACATTGTGAACCATGTTAGGAATGGGTATTTAAGCATAGGGTGTGAGACTCATTTGCCATACTGAACTTCGGTTTGTAACAATCACCTTTTCCCTTCCAAAGCACTACATCATTTTCCTCTACCAACCTTATCTGACGAATATTTTCTATCACCACTTCCAATTGGTTTAGATAATCGTTTTGGTGCTTCTGATATATGAGTTATAACAGCTTTCGTTACCAATGAGTGAAGTCTTATGCCCATATTTACACATCCTCGTGGCCTTGTGATATCGAAAAGCTTCCGAAGTGGTGACTAAATGTTGAACCTGTTGGATAAGCTTGAATCATACAAAAAGATTTCCTAATCGAGTTATGTTTAGGAGATAAGGATTACTTGTGCTTAGGAGTTATCTAGAAACAATATAATTCCTATTAGGAACTCGTTTTGGTGTTTTATATTAAAGGGGACTTAGGGTCTGCAGAAAGATATAGAGTTTTGGTGAGAGAGATTAAGATTGAGAGATTGTGAGATCTTGAAGTTTTTGAGTTATTTTTCTTTGAGCTAATAAAGAGAGTTATTCTTTTAAACAAACTTGTTTTTGATCTTTCTTGCTAAAACAAAAGTTGGTATCAGAGTCCAAAGTTAAAATTCTGGTGGACCTAGAAAAGTGGATACGGACATGCCTATTGTTAACCCGAGTAATGGGGCCCAAGAAGGGGTTTATTATCGGTTCAAGGGGGATCGGTTCGAGAAGGAATTATCATCTTGTGGAGGCGTGTTAAAATCCCATATATGGTCTTTGGTTTGAAGGGGAGATTGTTGGAATACAATCTCATAACTCTCTAATTTACATGTTTTTAGCAACCTTTTTTTGTCCATATTTTGCATTGTTTACACCCTTAACTTAGCATTTTTAGGTCATTAACTGTAGGATTAACTTTTAGGCCATTTAGGGTGTTGCATTCTTGCATTTGCATACTTTGGATGAAAACAGATGCTTTAGAGCCTAAATGGGGAGAAAAAGGGACAAATCCGAGCATGTACCCGAAGGAGTCATCGAGCTGGAAGAACAGTCCGAACCCCAACACGATCGAGGAGGATCCAAGAGCAGGAAGAACAACCTGAGAGTCTACCCGAAGAGCAACCCGAGCACATCCTCGTGCACCCCATTGAGCAGACCCTCGGGCAGGACTGGGAAACTAGGGTTAATGGGTTTCCATATATAAACCCCCCCTCTTCTTGCTCGCAAGAGAGCACGCCGCAGACCCAAAACTAGAGAGCGAGAGCTTCTGTGAGAGAACTGAGCGACTCAAAACATTTTTCACTTTTTGTTAGGATTTGTTTCATAACTTTTTATCATTTCTTTAGATTTCTATCTTGTATTCTTACTTCTCTACTCTGTCGTTTATTACAATGCAATTTTCATTCGTATATGATTTTGTTTTTCTTGCAATGAGATCTGAGTAGTGTAGCAAAGGTTCTAGGGATGGGATAGATGATTTTGTGTCCTTGTTCGGTTAGGATGTCTTAGTTTGATTGTATATGTTTTATAGATTCCCTTCTAGGTTGGTGTTCTTAATGTTGTCAACAAACCGAGAGGGTGAGATTAGATCCAAGGTGTTTTACCACCGAGAGGTGTAGATGAAATGCTTGAATCAACCAATGCTAGAGGTTTACTCACTTAGCCTAAGAGATTAGATGAGTAAGGGGTTTACTAACAATAATGAATCGGTTCTTATTGCTTGCTTGGTCATGTTTCTCCAACGAAATTTGGGTAGGGGAGTGATCAAGGTTCAATGTTTCTATCACGAGAGTGTTTTAACAAGATATTAGAAATTCATTGTCTAGGGAATATTTGCTTGAGGCATGTAAGACATCTGTACTGGTCAAGAACACTTAGGATTCGATTACCCCATCCTTAGAAGCTTTCGCATTTTAATTGCTTGCATTTTTATTCATCACTCGATCCATTACCCGAGCAGGTACACGATCACCTGCTTCGAGTAACCCCTCGAGTTGTTCATACTTCATTTGCTTACTCGATCATCCCACCCGATCAGCAAAGAAAGAAAAGAAAAAAAAAAAGAGAGAAGAGAGCTAGATATCTAAAGTTTAAACCTTAGGGATTACAAAAAAAAAAGAGCTAAAATCAAGGTTGTAGGTAGTTTAATTCTAGGGGGTTTAAATAAAATAAAAAATGGTGAATGAGAAAAGGGTAGATTATCAAGAGTTAAGCTTTGTATGCCCAAATTGTTCTCAATCTTAGATAGTTTTCACAACTGTCTAGCATTCCTTCTTTTGAGAGAAAACCACCCAAAGAATTTGTTTGAAACAACCTTACCAAAAAGCCTTACCCTTAAACCGATTGAGCTTGATTCACCTTCCATTTGCAAGAATTCGCCAAACACTTAAATGAATGTGAAAGAGATGTTCTTTACTGTAGGATTTAACTTTTAGGCCATTTAGGGTGTTGCATTCTTGCATTTGCATACTTTGGATGAAAACAGGTGCTTTAAAGCCTAAATGGGGAGAAACAAAGACAAATCCGAGCATGTACCTGAAGGAGTCATCGAGCTGGAAGAACAATCTGAACCCCAACACGATCGAGGAGGATCCAAGAGCAGGAAGAACAACCCGAGAGTCTACCCGAAGAGCAACCCGAGCATATCTTCGTGCACCCCATCGAGCATACCCTCAGGCAGGACTGGGAAGCTAGGGTTAATGGGTTTCCATATTAAACCCCCCCTCTTCTTGCTCGCAAGAGAGCACGCCGCAGACCCAAAACCAGAGAGCGAGAGCTTCTGTGAGAGAACTGAGCGACTCAAAACACTTTTCACTTTTTGTTAGGATTTGTTTCATAACTTTTTATCATTTCCTTAGATTTCTATCTTGTATTCTTACTTCTCTACTCTGTCGTTTATTACAATGCAATTTTCATTCGTATATGATTTTGTTTTTCTTGCAATGAGATCTGAGTAGTGTAGCAAAGTTCTAGGGATGGGATAGATGATTTTGTGTTCTTGTTCGGTTAGGATGTCTTAGTTTGATTGTATATGTTTTATAGATTCCCTTCTAGGTTGGTGTTCTTAATGTTGTCAACAAACCGAGAGAGTGAGATTAGTTTTAAGATATTTTACCACCGAGAGGTGTAGATGAAATGCTTGAATCAACTAATGCTAGAGATTAGATGAGTAAGGGGTTTATTGACAATAATGAATCGGTTCTTATTGCCTGCTTGGTCATGTTTCTCCAATGAGAGTTGGATAGGGGAGTGATCAAGGTTGATTATTTCTATCACGAGAGTGTTTTAGCAAGATATTAGAGATTCGTTGTCTAGGGAATATTTGCTTGAGGCATGTAAGACATCTGTACTGGTCAAGAACACTTAGGATTCGATTACCCCATCCTTAGAAGCTTTCGTATTTTAATTGCTTGCATTTTTATTCATCACTCGATCCATTACCCGAACAGGTACACGATCACCTGCTTCGAGTAACCCCTCGAGTTGTTCATACTTCATTTGCTTACTCGATCATCCCACCCGATCCTGTACTCGAATGCTTGCATCGAGTGCTTAGATCGTGTGGTTCTTTGTTTATACTCTTTTCTTCTATTATTTTAGGATTGTTAGATCAAAACCAACTTTTGTTGTGCTTGACTTGCATTGTTCTGATTGCATCCTTCCTGCTAGCATAAACAACCATTTGGATTGATAACCCTTTGTACTACAATTGCATAGGGAATTGATACCCTGGGTGAAAATCCTGTTATCACAATCCAAGTCTCACATCTGAAGTTTGATAAAACTATCATTAATATATAAAGGGTTAGGGCCAATCTACTAATTGCCAATTGGTTTTTAGTTAGAAGGCCAAGATAAACCCAAATTTAACATGGTATCAGAACAGAAGCTTCTACTTATTGTGGTTGTCTATGTTGATGACTTGTTAGTCACAGGTTCTAGTGTAAAGCTTATACTAGATTTCAAGAAAGAAATGGCAGGGAAGTTTGAAATGAGTGATTTGGGAAAGCTTACCTATTATCTTGGCATTGAAGTGTTTCAAAGTAAAGGAGAGATAGTTTTAAACCAAGAGAGGTATGCTAAAAAGATCTTGGAAGAAGCTGGCATGAGTGAGTGCAACTCGGTTCTAATACCGATGGAATTTGGTCTGGAGTTATCAAAATATGAACATGAGAGAGGCATTGAAGCTAAGAGGTTTAGAAGTATTCTTGGATGCTTGAGATTTTTTATCTACACTCGGCCTGATCTTGCTTTTCTTGTTGGCGTTTTGAGTAGATACTTGCAGGAACCGAAAGAATCACATGGTGTCACACTCAAGCAAATTTTAAGATATCTTCGTGGTACACTTTCGTACGGTCTACAATTTAAACAGGGGAACAGAACTGGTTTGATAGGATATAGTGATAGCAGTCATAGTGTTGATTTGGACGATGGAAAAAGCACTGCAGGTCATGTTTTCTATCTAATTGAGTGTCCAATTACATTGTGTTCTCAAAAACAACAAGTTATGGCTCTATCTTCTTGTGAAGCCGAATTCATGGCTGCTACAGAAGCAGCTAAGCAGGCCATCTGGCTTCAAGATCTGTTTGCTGAGATAGTCGGAAGTGATAGTGAAAGAGTGACCATTCGTGTTGACAATAAGTCTGCAATCGCACTTACAAAAAATCCTGTCTTTCACGGTCGGTCTAAACATATCCATCGAAGATATCACTTCATTCGGGAATGCATCAAGAATGGACAGGTCAATGTGGAGCATGTTCTAGGTATCACACAGAGGGCTGACATCCTGACAAAAGCGCTTGACAAAAACAGGTTCAGAGAGATGAGGGATCAGATTGGAGTGCATGGTGTGTCGAAGAAGAGTTTCAATCTTCTGGGGGAGAATGTTGGATAAGCTTGAATCATACAAGAAGATTTCCTAATCGAGTTATGTTTAGGAGATAAGGATTACTTGTGCTTAGAAGTTATCTAGACAAAATATAATTCCTTTTAGGAACTAGTTTTGGTGTTTTATATAAAAGGGGACTTAGGGTCTGCAGAAAAATATAGAGTTTTGGTGAGAGAGATTAAGATTGAGAGATTGTGAGAGCTTGAAGTTTTTGAGTTATTTTTCTTTGAGCTAATAAAAAGAGTTATTCTTTTAAACAAACTTGTGTTTTGATCTTTCTTGCTAAAACAAAAGAACCAAAATGCGGTGTCTTCCTCGTTTTTCACATCTTTTTTTACAAAACCAGCAGCTATATCGCTATATTTGAGCAGTTTTTCGACATCCAAAACCCCAATGTCACAATCCTAACCAGAACGTTCAACTTTGTTTAAGCTATTAAACTTATAACATACCCAAACGAAGTCTCGCAACAAAGATCCAAATCAAATCTTAAAATTTTGATATTGGAAGGTTGATTGCTGTAAAATCGTTTCGAAGTTCAGTTCCGGAAAATAACAATGACCACAGGTTGAACAAAAAATATTGACCGTTGTTAGTTTTGGTCCCCGGAGTTCAAAATTGGTCTTGGTTATTTAAAGTTTCATTATATATTCCAGTTAACCTTAAACTTTAACGTAACATTATTTTCGTTATTTAAATTGGTCTCTTCTATTTTACTCATCTAGCTTTTTTTTTTTTCACATTTACATATGGAATTTTTTTTTCTTTTTAAGTTGTAAACGTTTTTTCGCAGATTTGGAATGACGTCGATAAACGAATATAAATACAAAGTATAAATT
This sequence comes from Camelina sativa, assembly GCF_000633955.1. NCBI lineage: Eukaryota > Viridiplantae > Streptophyta > Magnoliopsida > Brassicales > Brassicaceae > Camelina > Camelina sativa. The sequence continues at coordinate 3,345,915 of NC_025702.1, read as the reverse complement.
TAAATAAATATTTTCACATTGCAATAGAAAGATAAAATTACAAACACAATGTTTTGTTTCTTCCTCTTATGATAAGGAGAAGGAGTTATTTAAACTCAATATAATCATAGTTTCACCGAAATCGGAAGTATATGTAAAAAAGGTTTAAGCCCATTTGGCGAGGATTGACATGCCACCGCAGCCAAGTAGAGCGGCAAAGAAACACTTGATTTGAAGCTTGATGCTGCCTTGTAGCTTTGGTCCCATGAACTCAGCCGCTAAAAGGTCGACGAGGGCCATGTAGATGAGCAGTCCTGCTGAGCACGCGTTAAGCAGTCCAACAGTGATCAATGCGGTCGGGCTATTATCCCTGTAAACGCTCGACAATGAAATCCCTAAAACGATTCCAAATGGTGTTGTAACCGCAAAAAAGAAGGCCATCACAAACTTTTTTACATTCGTATATTCCGCCTACTCACAATTTACAAGATTTTGTTAGTAAACATTTATTCAATATCTCTATGGGATATAGTGTATTAAAATACCAATCATGTGTATTGGTATATAGTGTATTAAAAGACCTCAATAAAGATGTAGTTTGCGATTTACCTGGAGGATGCAGCCGCCGAGACCCATACCTTCAAACATTTGATGGAAGCAAAGAGCTGCTATAAGACCCTTTATAGTGCATGTGTCATTTGTTGCACCTAGGGATAGTCCAATGACTACGGAGTGAACTATAATTCCAAGCTCCAACACCTATCATGTGTTTATATAACATGCTAAACTGTTAACTAATTTTTTAAGTCTTTATATCACTTTTAATGGTAATTTATATATGTGGTGGACTTACCATAGCAACAACACGGTACCGCAATAACTGTGAAGAGCCATCATCTTTATTAGTTAGTGTAACGCCATGACCATGACTATGACCATGAGTTATCATCGGATTGGCTCTCTCCTGATCACCGTTACTAGCAGAAGGTACAATCTCACTACCGTTCTTGCTAGAGTAGAAGCTAGTCGCCAGGGAGTCAATGGCTAGAGTGATGAGGGCCGACAACATAGCGACAAATCCTGTGAATGGGAACTTGTGCCATGGATCATCCTCTAAGCATTCTGATGACAACATCTCAAAAGAATCTGGTAACACGTGCATGAAACTTGTTCCGAGGATGATTCCGGATGCAAAAGCCTTGACAATTGTGAAAATGTTTCCGTCGGGATGGAGGAAAGGAACGTATCGGCTGAAGAGAGGAGCCGAGACACCTATCATGCTGGTCACGAGGATGGCTACAATGGATATGATTTTTAGAGGTAAGGCTTTAGTCTTGTTGACGCATGGATTAGTTGACTCCGCTTCACATTCTTCTGGCGCCGTTGACATTGCCGGAGATACGGCACAGCTGATAAGAATTATGGCGAAGAAGAAGAGCTTCATAAGTGTTGTAGCCGAAGCTGCCATTATAATTGTTTTATAAACTTCCTTTTGTTTTTGTTTTCTTCGAGTAATTTGTATTCTCGTGTGTTCTGTTTGGGAGTGGTACGACTTAAGCTTATATAGAAGAAAAAGTGGGCTGGCTATTCCCATGCCAAAATTTAGCTGACGTTGAAGATATATCTTCTTAATATGTACGGAAAGAATTAAGGAGTTGGCGAAATAATTTTATTTTTTAATGTTAGGATTTGGTGAAACTGCAATATTCTTGCTCACGTACGTAATAAGAAGTTGTACGGATCTTGCCTTTTCACAAGTCGTACAATGCGTACGGTTGGATATACATAGACTACAATTAATTATTGGGATTTGGAGAATAAAATAGGTACAAGAGGAGTAACCTTTTTT
>NC_025702.1:3339670-3342341 GCF_000633955.1 Camelina sativa | reverse complement strand
AGGAGTTGGCGAAATAATTTTATTTTTTAATGTTAGGATTTGGTGAAACTGCAATATTCTTGCTCACGTACGTAATAAGAAGTTGTACGGATCTTGCCTTTTCACAAGTCGTACAATGCGTACGGTTGGATATACATAGACTACAATTAATTATTGGGATTTGGAGAATAAAATAGGTACAAGAGGAGTAACCTTTTTTTTTATGGTTCATCTTCAACTACACAATTTAACCAAAATACATATTTATATCTATTATCTCTCTTATAATTCTTTACTTTTGATTCAAGACATGTATGTACGAAGCCATTATATTCCAATCCATAAAAATATGTATCACAGTTTGTTGTTTTATAGACTATTTATATATGAATGGTTTAAGTTTCTTGTGGAACAAGAGAATTCTTTGGATCTAAGAAGAAAGAGAGAAGCACGTGGCGTGATAATATTTGTACACTGCTTATAGATGCATAGAGAGTGTTAATTAAGAGGCACAGAGCTAGGGGTTAAGTGTTGTAAAGTAAAAGTCTCTTTAAAACAATTTAAGGATATATAGTAAAATTAACCATATGTACCATATATCCTTAGTGTGGTAAAATTTATCCGGTAAAGCAATTGGTTATAAGATTTTTGTATCATCCTAGAGCTAAAGATTTGGAACGAAAGAAACGTTAGACAGTCCACAACCGCAAGCATAATCATTCAACAGATAATGTAAACTACATGAAGGGGCCTTCTGACCATTCCTCATTCGGAATCAGACTCGTTGATCAATACATCTCATAATTTGGTTCAGCCTTGTTCTAAATTCTCATGTTTATATACAAGATACCATTTGAGCAGGCCTGACCCTAGATCACTCATGAACAAGGACTTTAGGCATCGGATTTATTAACAATGGAGAATCATTTTCAGAAAAAATTTCAGAAAAATTGTTGGTGGTGTAGTAGCCAACGCCTTTAATTTTCTTCTTTAATCTGGAGTGTTTGACTTTGATTCTTTCTAATATTTGTATTCTTTCCAACAGTTTTTGTTAATGGACCAAAATTTTATTCGCTTTTACTATATCCCTACAATACTTTTATCGATAACCTCACTAAAATTCCTTATTAAGTATTTTTTTGTAATCCGACGATAAAGTCAAAAAAAAATTCTTTTTCTTTTGCCAATAGATTTAATAATGTCTTCAAACAAAAAAAAAATGGTCGTACGAGGTAAAATTTCCTCAAGATAAAGCATAATTCAATTGTATAACCCACAATACAATATGACAATAAAAACGAAAGTATAATCGCTTGAAAATCACATTTTTTTCTTCTTATGATACAGAAAAATATATTATTATTTACACTCACTGAAATATTATTACATTCCATAAAAATTGAAAGTTAAATGTTGAAGTATTTACGCCCACTTAGCTAGGACTGACATTCCACCACAACCGAGCAAAGCTGCCCCGAAGCAATTAAGCTGAAGCTTGACGCTTCCTTGGAGCATAGATCCCATAAACTCTGCGGCTAGAAGATCAACAAGTGCCATGTAAATTAGCAACCCTGCTGAACATGCATTGAGCAGTCCGACCGTGATTAAGGCTGTTGGACTGTTGTCTTTGTAAACGCTCGACAAGGCTATACCAAGAGCGATTCCAAACGGTGTTGTAACCGCAAAGAAGAAGGCCATCAAAAATTTCTTCGCATTTGTATACTCTGCCTGTTCAAAAAATAATAGTTTGTATTCCTCAGAATGTTATATGTTTCTATTATCGTTGGATACCTTTTATTGAAAATATTATTAAACAAAGGTTACAAATTCACATAAAATTTTAAATTACTATTTTTTAATCTATATGTTTATGGTGTTAGTTGCTATTATTTTTGAAAATAATATATGTGCATATTAGTTTTGATCCTCATTTAATTTTTACATTGGGGCTTAAGGCTTTTACGATTTGTTTAGTATTGTTTCAGACCAGATATCATAAAAGATTGTAATATAAAAAAAAATTGTACCTGGAGGATGCAACCACCGAGACCCATGCCTTCGAACATCTGATGAAAGCAAAGAGCTGCAATAAGACCTTTAATGGTGCATGTGTCGTTGGTTGCACCTAGGGATAGTCCAATGACCACTGAGTGAACTATTATCCCAAGCTCCAACACCTAATTTTACACGTGAATTTTTTAAGATGTAAATTAAATATTCAAAATTTATAGTACTTTCCATATGTTAAAGCAAGAGCTAAATTAGCTCGTAATGAAAAACTAACCATGGCGATAACTCGGTACCGCAATAGTTGTTTTGAGCATGTAGAGCTAGTTTCTTTAGTTGTTAGAGGCAAATGATCGATTTGAATAATCATCGGAGTAGTCCTTTCTTCACTGTCGTCAGCGACAGCTTTCTTGGTGTAGAGACTTGTAGCAATAGAGTCAATAGCGAGAGTTACAAGACCGGACAACATAGCGACAAAGCCCGTGAAGGGAAACTTGTGCCATGGGTTGTCTTCAAGACATGGAGAGGACAACATCTCGAAAGAATCGGGCAAAACGTGCATGAAACCAGTTCCTAGGATGATTCCGGATGCAAAACACTTGATGATCATAAAGATTTTACCACCTGGATGCAGGAAAGTGACATATCGGCTAAAGAGAGGAGCTGTCACTCCGATCATACTTGT
>NC_025702.1:3334746-3338931 GCF_000633955.1 Camelina sativa | reverse complement strand
CCAGTTCCTAGGATGATTCCGGATGCAAAACACTTGATGATCATAAAGATTTTACCACCTGGATGCAGGAAAGTGACATATCGGCTAAAGAGAGGAGCTGTCACTCCGATCATACTTGTCACGAGGATGGCAACGATTGCTATGATTTTGAGGGGTAAGGCTTTGGTTTTATCGATACAAGAGTCTGTTGGGTCGGTCTCGCATTCTTTTGGAACTGTTGAGATTGCCGGAGAGATTGCGAAGGAGATTAGTAGGAGTACGAGGAAGATTTGATTCATGTGTTGTGTTGTCGTAGCCATTTTTAATTTTGGCTTTTTAGTTAAGGAAAAGGATGTATGTTATTTTGCTTCATATCATGTGATATTTGACTCATATATATAGAGAGTTAGAGACTATAGTGTGCTGGCTGTTGATATTGACACGGTATATTATTCTTTTTATATCTAGGAAGAATAAAAGCGCATGACACACGAATCAATATCAAAATAAGTATTAAATAGGAATATATAGTTTATGCGAATATGTAATCATATGGTTTAAATAGAAATTATAAACTTCATATGCATGTATTTAAGGGATCAAATATAGGCTTGTCAGATTAATGTGTCCGTTGAGGTTTTATTCGTAGAACTAATTAGAAAACCTAACTCTTTGCATTGCTATATTTATATTCGTAGAACTAATTAGAAAACCTAACTCTCTCTAAAGTTTCCTACCAAATAAGTCTAATATGGTTGGAGATGGATAAGTCTATTCAATTTTAACGTATGGTTATAAACTTATAAGTATATTAAATATACCAAACATATAAATAATATATTCTATAATATATAATATATTAGAATTATTTTACATGGTATATATATTCTCTATCTGTACTTTCATTCTGGCCAGGGTCACGCCGATCGACGATTTAAGCTTCGTTCATGCTTTTGGATCGTTAACAAGTCAACGTTAATATACCACTAAATTATTTTTTTTCCCTAATCTATAAGACTAGAAATATATTAGATTTTTAATTTTGAGTATATATTTGAAATAACTATGATGAAGTTTCACAGGTATAAAATATTTCAAGTTCAAGGGCAGAAGAAAAGTCACTACAAGAAAAATGGGACATTGTGACATTAGATTAAGACGAATTTTTTTTATCACAAATTTGTGACTTTTCAGATACTATGTTGTGACATGTTTTTTTAGTCATAAATTTGTAACTATTTCGTCATAATATTATTACGAATTAAGTCGTCACTGAAAATTGTCACTATTAGCTACTAAATGGTATCAATATTATTAATCGTAACAAGTGTGACGGTTTCACTACAATTATGTAGTCACAAATAGTGACGTTCATTTGAGACAAAATTATTTGTCACACATTTGTGACCTTTTAGGTACTCCATTGGGAAGAAAAAAAATTGTAACAAGTTCGTAATTGTTTGGTCATATAATATTACGGTTACAAATAAATTTATGTCAAAATGTTGTCTCAAATTGTTATGATAATTTAAGTCATAACTATTGTAATGGTATTATGATATTTTTTATGAAGCATACATTGATTAACCAGTTAAATATACTTTTACATAGAGAATGATAATTGTATTTTATTAAGGAAAATACGCACTACTAATTAAAAACTTTATTTTATAAACTAATCAATTACATCCTAAGGATTGTATTGTTTATAAAGTAGATAACTATTTAATAATTATCTTTAAAAGATGAAAATGATTGTATTGTTTATAAAGTAGATAACTATTTTAACTTATAGTTAAATATCCTTCATAAGTTTACTTCATGTCTATCCATCTCATTTCCACCACTTAATTAATCCATGAAACAACATGAATATAAACAAAAAAATGTTATAACACTAAATGATTGTTAAACTGTGAATAAATTTTGTTAAAAACATGTTATATTTTCATTAATTAGTGGTTAACATAAAAAAGTGTTATGTTTCTTAATAATTAACATTTTTATATTTTATGTAGGTTGTTCAATAAAATCATGGTTGCTGCTAATCCTGACATAAGTGGAGATAATCTAACCTTGCTTAGAGGAAAAGAATTTGCAAGTTGGTTACTAGAACATGTAAGGAATTATGGTTATTTTAAAGCAGTTTGAATTTATGATTAAATAATTCTATTATATTTTAATTAAATTTAACAAAGTAGTTTAAGATACCATATATACTAGATTTTTAATTTTTGGAAAATATTTTATTTTTATTAATAATTAGAATTTTAAGCACCTAAAGATTTCCGAAATATTTAGTAATTTTTGGAGTTTCCCTCTTAAACTATTTACTAGATCCAGACCCACACGTACATGCGGGTTTGTTTACAAAAAAAAAAATCTTTTAATGGTTTTTTCATATTTAAGTGTTTGAAATATAGTTGATATTGCTTTAAACCTAAGTTGTTTATCTTGCAAAAAAACTGTTATTCAACATAGTTATTTTAGAGCTTATAATTTCTCTATCGAGAATAAGGGGAGAGTAGAAAATGTGTTGTGAATGTAGTATAGAAAGTTTGTTGTGAATTTAGCGTAGTTTGTTCGTTTAAGGAAAATCCTAACTTTATCCATCTTCTATACTATTCAAATAGTTGAGTTTTATCAATTTAAATATGTTAGCGAGTGGAACTTGAAATGTACTTGCATATTGTATTCTCGTTATTCTCCAACTTAGTGTTAGACTTTATAGAACATAGGATTAATATACAGATATATATTTATACTATATAATGGATTAATTACACTAACATTCCAAATTAACTGTATTTGATATAAACTATAACATAAACGTTAGGGCCTCACAGTTATGTTGGGCTCGATTTATAGTTGTACAAAATTTATTTGTAAAGCCCAATAATAAAAGGTCCAAACCGAGATTGGATTTGTCCTTTATTCTACAAAACTCACGAAAAAAAACAAAAAATATCCGTGACTGCGACTTGAAGAGGCGAAACAGATAACCTTCTTCTTCCACATGCTTCCCTTTCAATTGAAAAATCAATCGACAACCATCTTCTCTCAATAATAATATGGCGAATCCAGTTAGATCAACACTATGTGTGTTATTATAGTGCAAAGTAAGCAATTTCAATTTGTTAATTTGTATTTAAGCTGGGTTTTGGATATCTATCAGGTTTTAATTCTTTTTTTTGAAATCCATTTCTGTTGCAAATAATCGAGGGATCGAAATTGAGAGGGGTAGTTCACGATCCACACCCAAAGAAAGGTTCGGCAACATTTATCAGGTTCTTTTACTTTCTCAATTATCTGAGTTTTGTTTAAGATGCAAATTAGATTAAGGAAATATCAAAATTTGGTTAATCAAATTAATCTCTATATTGTAATTATGATGACAACCCTAAAATCTAAATCACGAGCTCTTGTTTTTTATTATATTGCTTTGTCATGTTTTGATTAACCAAAAAATTGATTACAAATTTTGACGACCAGCTCTACTTTAATACTATTCTTTAATCCACAGGCTCGCATATTGAAATTAAAATCTTGAAGCCTCATCAACATTTTTAGGATTAAATTTTCAAAACTCAGAAAATAATAGTTTTCGACATGATACATAATGTAAGCTGAAAATTCTCCACAAACCTCCACTCTCCAGCAACTACCATTCTGTGAAACTTGTTAACATGATTCTTTTTAACAGTGGCATGGATTAGAGTTCCCTATAGACAGCAAATAATATGTTATTAGACACATAATAATATACATGGGTTTAAAAATATAAGTAGATAGAGTTAATTAATAGAATCTGACCTCTACATCAGCTAAAATCATTTCTAAGTTTCCCCACTGTAAATCGTATATTGTCTCCACTCATGAACGATCCGCACTTGGATCTTCCAACTCGACTTGAAAGGTTTTATGTTAGCAAGACTCGTGATTCCATTATTTGAAGCCATTTTATGTGTGAACTGTTTTTTTTTTGTTAACGATTGTATTCGCCATTCGAATGATATATAGTTCTATAGTTTCCAATTAAGTTGTGAGTTAATGAGCAAAACAATAATGATAAGTAGAAGTTATTTGGTGTAATATTTTCTAATTGTTTTTGGAAACATTGCATCCGATAATTATGCTAATTATTATCATTTCCTAGTTAGAAATGTCTTAATTTGAGTGAATGGGACATAAGGTTAGTTTCCCTTT
>NC_025702.1:3295861-3333904 GCF_000633955.1 Camelina sativa | reverse complement strand
AATCGTATATTGTCTCCACTCATGAACGATCCGCACTTGGATCTTCCAACTCGACTTGAAAGGTTTTATGTTAGCAAGACTCGTGATTCCATTATTTGAAGCCATTTTATGTGTGAACTGTTTTTTTTTTGTTAACGATTGTATTCGCCATTCGAATGATATATAGTTCTATAGTTTCCAATTAAGTTGTGAGTTAATGAGCAAAACAATAATGATAAGTAGAAGTTATTTGGTGTAATATTTTCTAATTGTTTTTGGAAACATTGCATCCGATAATTATGCTAATTATTATCATTTCCTAGTTAGAAATGTCTTAATTTGAGTGAATGGGACATAAGGTTAGTTTCCCTTTTCAACATGAGTGATATACGAAATTTTGCTAATGCTTGATTTTACCTAACTATTAAATGTTTCATTAAGGTAATGATATTGGTATTCGTTTTTGTTTATGGTATACAATATCTTCTTAATTATAGTAGTCATTACCTTTTCTTATGTAAAGAATCATGTTTTGTTTGGAAATATTTTGATATATTTGACCACTGTATTTTTTTCGTATATTGGTAATGGGTTATTGGATATTACACGTTTGGCCCACTCCCACTAATTTAAAGGCCGAGACTTTGTTGAAACATAAAGACTTTGATTGGTTATACTATTATGTAATTTGACTCCGAATTGCTTATAAATGATCCGAATTAATTACACCCGGGTTAGAGAAGGAGCCGCGATTTTTTACATCGACATTTACTGTCCTTCTTATCTTGTATGCTTTTAAATTTATTCAGGGGCATATTTTAATGTGTCATTTTTGCCTTGAAAAAGTGCTTCCCTTTTAATAGTATTGATTAGTATACCTAAAAACTTCACCTATCTTATATATAAAGAATATACCTAATCCTTAAATTGTAACCCTAATTGAAAACTCTATTACTCTTTCTTCTCGCCGCTTTGTTTCTCTCATTCTCATCGATCACTCCTGCAAGGTTAGTGGCCATCTTTTTAATTTAATTGTTAGATTTATATTATGCAATCAATCATTGAAATTATCCTTTTTCTATTATCACGTTCTAGCACTTTGTTTACTAAAGTACTGCATCATCATTGATACGTTTCCGGAGTGATTTGATTTTGACTAATCTAATGTATGTATATAATTGTATATATAGATTTTCTGTTTGACTATTCTAATCGATCTATATGTATATATAAAGGAATCGAATTGATTTCACACCGTTACATTGATTTGAGGAAACTGTTGTGATGCCATCTACGTACATATTTAGATGGCGTGATTGCAGGAAAAATCGATGAACATGTGAAAGAACTCTTTACACAGAGAGAGTCTTCAAATGGCTAGGGATTGGCAATAGAGTCTAACCCAAAAGGAGAAATATGAAATTTATGTTAAGGTAATATTTATAGATTAAATTATACATAATTACATATTTTTTAATGAGTTAAACATTTAGTATTTTATTTGAGTTTAAAAATGTTCATATACTTGTGTTTTTTTATAGATTGCTGGAATATCAAAACAAAGCTGGAAAATAGGATTTCTATGTCTTTGGATGATTCGTCAGTGTATCCACCGACTTGAAGAACTTGAAAATGAATTGAAAAAGAGTCATGATGTCTCCAAGCACTTGACATTGAAAACATCTATTCCTCCACAAGTTCCCAGTAGAGTGGCTAGTTAATTAAGTTTGGTTTAGCTTTATTTTGTCTATTAATAATACTCCAGTTTTTCATATTGGTTTTGTTTACTTTAATTTATAAATTAATAAAATTATTTTATTATATAAGTTTGTTGTAATTATTAATATATAGCTTATGTATCATTGTGACAATAATTTGATGAAACAATAATATTAAGAAAAATAGGAGACGATGGTTTTGGTCATTAACTGTATTCATTTTGACACTAATGGTTGGTTGTGATGAGTTAAACATTATAACGTAATAATGTAATAATAGTAACAAAATGCATTAAGGGTTAGGGACTAAAGTTTTGTTATAATGAATGACAGTTTTGATACATGTTCTTAGTTAGTAACTGTGATGGAAAAGTGACATTTTACAGGTCACTAAGTGTGACGTTTTAAGACTACAACAGCGTCATAAATAGTGACTAACTTGATACGTGATTTCGGTCATGAAATAAAACGTATTTGGGACGATAATTTTAGTAAGCAATTGTGACATTTTAGATACGTTTACAAATCGTTACATTTGGTTACGAAATAGATACGTATGAGTTAGTCGCAACTCGTGTGACGTTTTAGAGACTAAAAAAAATTATGACCACTATATTGTAACTATTCACCAATCGTTATAGATTCGTAACAATATTTTTATTGTGACGAAAAAAAATTATCGTGACGGAATATTAGGTGACAAAGACTCATTTTGTTGTAGTAAGTTACTAGTTCCGAGCTAATGACTGATATCTATTTTTGTTGTCAATCACATGTATTACACATATTAGAATTTGAATGGCAACATCTCGATATTAACAAAAAAAAATATACTAAACCGACACAAACATTAAACCAAAAAATATAAAAATACAATTTTTTAACATGTTAATCGACTAAAAGAAGTCGATTTAATCAAACATATTAAATGATTTTAGGTGATAGTGTAAAACTAATATTAATATTTTATCTTAATTTATCAAAAAAAAAAAAAGAATATTATCTTGGATTCAAAGGAAATATAATGTTTTAAAAATATTAAGTAATATCAATAATATTGTAGTACTGAACTTTCATAAAGAACAAAAAAAACAGACGAATAAAGCGCTTAGACTTGGGCATCCAAATATTTTGGGTCGGGTTCTAGTCAGAATCGATCAGGCTGGGATCTTTAAGATATAGGGGTTTATGACTCATTAAAGTAATACAAATTTTTGGTTTAATTTCGGTTTGGGTCATGTCGAATTGGGATCGGTTCGGATTTGAAATTTGTAAACCTATAAAAACTCCAAAAAAATCGAGTATCAATTGGGTCGAGTATTATGTGATATACCTTAAAACACTAAAAGAGTAAAATATACACGAGACATTGCCTTCTTTTCTTACACTACTATCTTTTTCAGTGTCTTTCTCTTTCTTGTTGCATGTTGTGACAACCCGTTCCGTGGACCTCACTAGCCCCCCCACTAGTTTGTCCTTATAGGTCTTAAGCTGGCCATGATCAATTGGTGATAGCTTGTCTTGTGGAAAGGTTGTTAAAGGGTGGGGACCATGGTTTAAGGAACGTCTGGCGCACCAATAACCTATTGGTAGATCATTTGGATGTCTACAGTGAGGGGTTAGGATCGATGCCCTGCAGGGCTAGCTTGGGGTCCGTTGAGACGGCTAGCGGTGGGCTAGTAGGGTCCGCGGAACGGGTTGTCACACATGTATTTTTAGAATTAGGTCTTTGAACCTCATCGTCTGTCTCATATCTAGTTTATCATCGCCAGTTTCAATAACCACTGAATCATTGTTGCCTGTTTCAATAAAGGCTTAAAGAGAAAACAAAATCATGACATATATAGTAGTGATTATCTTTAACATTTTACAACACATTTGACAACAATACAAATAGCACAACACAATACAAAATCCCTCTTAGTCAGAATCTAGACAAAATGTAATATAAAAATACATTACTTAATCCTCTTGTTTACTTAATTAATTTGTCAGTAAAAATCAAAATGGATTTGTTTTTACTTAATCTGTGAGTAAAACATCAAAATGGATTGTTAGAAGTTTAATTAAACAAGTTCAAATCTCATAAAAATATGTATGTAATTTGACTGACCATAAATTTTCTTGTGACATATGAGTCAGCAGAAACTGAATTTGTGACATATGACTAGCATGGTTGACCAACAATATTCAGTCAATGTTGATTTTGGCACAAAATTGATAGTTCATGTAGTTTATTTGAAACAAAAGTTTTGTTCAGGTTGAAATCACAACTTTATCAAAGTTCGGATATGAAAAAGCACAATAGAAATTGATCATATTAAAATAGGCTTTTTACCCCGATTAAAACTAACAATATTTTAATAGGATAAAAACCATACAAAATTACGGATCTCCGACTAACAGAAGCAAGAAAATGAAGTCGACGACGGCGATTCTGAGTTTTTGACCTAATCCTTCGACGAAAGGGGGTTTGATTTATGGTTTTTGGATTCGAACGGTTTCTCATGGATTTTATTCGGTTCTCAGATTTCAGTCTCAGATTGCATCTGATTGTGATTGATTTGGGGTTTTTTGGTTATGCACGGAGAACCTTTTGGAGATCTGTTGCATCCCGCTGTTTGCAGCGTATCTCAGATTTGTTTATGGATCAGGTTTTGTGGGTCTCTGAGGGTGGTGTAGACGGAATAGGAAAGCGAATCGGGGGGTATAATTCTCTGGGTCGATATGATTGGTGTTTGGTTTCTATGTGTTTTGGATTTGGTCTGGTTTGTCGCTCATTTTCGAGATTCTACTACAATGTGAGCTGTTCACAGTATCGTTTGCAGTATCCCCTGTATGATCTGGTTGATTTGGCATTGAATGATGAGATTGTGACGATATCTTGGCAGATAGTTCTGATGGTGTATAAAAAGGCTCTCTGGAGTAGGGGTTAAACTCATCCTCCTCTTCTTTTTTTCGATCTCTCCCTCTTGTTTTGGGTTCATAACTCAACTTGTTGGCTTCATTTTTTTTTTCGATCATGTCACAAAGTGTGCTGATGGGTAAGAATTTGGTTCTGAGTGCTCCGGTTCCAGTTGTGACTAAGAGAAAGGTGAAAATTCCTTTCATTGACAACACGGATTTGATCGAGGGTTACTCCAAAATGGTGGTGGGTAGGTGCTTTAAGTCCCGACGTCAAGATATCAAAGCTCTTCTTCTCATGTTCCCACGTATCTGGAAGCTCGAGGGGAAGGTGGTTGGTGCAGGCATGGGGATGGGCAAGTTTCAGTTTGATTTTGATGAGGAAGAAGACATTGTCAAGGTGTTGAAGATAACTCCATTTTACTTTGACCATTGGATGGTCTCAATGGTTCGATGGACTCCAACGGTGATCCTTTGTATCACTCCTCATTAACTTTTTGGGTTCGCATCATGGGGGTGTCCTTCCAGTTCTAGGCTGAGCCAACTTTCAGACGGATAGCTGCGGATCTGGGTCGGGTCGAGGCTGTTAATATTGACGGTGGTCGAGTGAAAGTTACAATTAATGGTCTCAAGCCTTTGAGTTTTGAAACTGAGGTCGAGTTTTTCAATGGTGAGGAGACCATTGTGTCGCTTCGATATGAGCGTTTGTTTGGTTCTTGACGGCAATGCTTCAGCTTGTGCCATGATGATGATCAGTGTCCGCTGTTGCAGCTACCTCCAGTCCCTGCTGTTCCGGGTTTACATCGTGATGAGCCTGAAGACCGCCAGGCTAAAAGTTACAAAGGGGCTGATGCTTCGGAGTGGAGGAAGGGTGCGAGTTATGAGAGTGGTTCCAAGGATGTGTTCAATGGAAAGCACATAGGAGACGATTCTCAAGGAGAGGGGAAGCAGCTTTTTGAAGGGACTTCTACTAAGGGTTCAAAATCTAGGTCCGACACAGTGGCAGGAGAACCGGTAGCTAAGCAGCGACGTTTTCAGTCATATGTCCAGTACAATGACTATCGCCATTCACGTGCGGTTGCTAAGGAGGGTGCGGCTAAGGAGTCTGCTGCATTGTCGGTGGTGCGGAAAGAAGGGGAGATGTCTAATTCTCAGGTGGTGAATGTTGCTCCTAATCCAACCAAGGTGGTTCGTAAGGCTCTGTTTCAGGAGGAAGAATCTGCTGCTGATAGACTCACGGATCAGGAGATGTCTAAGGTTCTAGAGAAGCTACCTTTGGTGGCTGGTATGGGTGTAACGGAGCAAATTGGGGATCCTGTGTTGCCAGAAACGACAGAGGAGGTTGTGAGCCTCGGGTTGGGGGTAGGTGGAGATGGTGCTGTTATGGTGGTCGCGGGACTAGTGGGGGAGTGTTCTTTAGGTACCAAGGAGCCATTTGATACTCAACTCATCCAGCATGTTGAGGATATGGTGGCTGGGGGATAGGACGATTCCGGTGTACACGATGAGGCTCAAGATACCGGTTTCACTGGTGATATTGATTAGGTAGCAATGGAGGCGGACCAGCAGGTGATGGAAGGAGACACCTTGCCCAAGAAGCGCACGGGTAAGGGTATCATGGGACTTAAGGGGTTGGGGTCAAATAAGTTGAATGTGTATGTTCATACTCCTAGGAAGCGTCCTGCGCTAAAGAGTACAGCTTCCTCCGGGGTTCCTAATGATATGTCTATATTTTGCCTCTCCTTAGCATATATTTATCATGCATTTAGCTAGGATAACTGATTGTTTTGCATCATTTTCTAGTCTTTTCTATACACTTTGCATGTCTAGGTAGTTTTTGCATCATCCTTGCATACATTGTACCTTTCGGAGTATTTCAGGTATTGAGGAGACGATTGGAAACGCATCCAACCGAGCCATGCTCACCTACGCATCCGTCCGAGCTATGCTCCCTAGCGCATCCGTCCGAGCCATGCTCCCCAGCGCATCCATCCAAGCAATGCTCCCCAGCACGTCCGTCCGAGCCATGCTCCCCAGCGCGTCCGTCCGAGCCATGCTCCCCAGCGTCCATCCGAGCCATGCTCCCCATCGTCCGTCCAAGCCATGCTCCCCATCGTCCGACCGAGCCACTCTCAAGTCACCAGTTGAGCTGCACCCTCTCTCGAGCCAATCTCACAACACTCCCGGAACCGTCTCTCGAGCAAGTCTCATCCGCTCGATCGAGCCACTCCGTTCGAACCGTTCCACTCGAGTAGGATTTAGCTTTCGACGTCTTCACCAAAGTTGTATACAATTGAGTCATCTTTCCAATGCCGTTTATTTCAAGCCAATCGGAGGTGTATTTCAAGAGTTATCATTATTTTAGTGGATGTGTATACACCCAGCTCGAGCCACTTTCACCGACCACGCTCAAGCCACTTTCACCGACCACGCTCGAGCCACTTTCACTCACACCATTCGAGCAACTTTCATATACCAATCGAGGACTGGACGCACACCGACTTGTTCGCACATGTCAGGATGACGTTCTGTCTTACACGCTTCAGGAGATTCCCAAACCGACTCTTCACCTTGTCGTTTTAAGTTGTAGGGATTTACATGTTTTTACTATAAATACGTTTTGTTAAGCCTTGACTGGGGGACATCTTATCATTTAATCTCGTATTGTTTTCGTTCCGAGAAGGTTTTTACCGTAGCCACCAAAAAACGTTCTCAGACTTTGTATTCCGACACCTATGAGTTTATTCAGTATTTTCATTTGATTCCTTCTACAAAGTTGTTCATCTTATTTTTTATCTACCTAATAATGCTTATTTCAATGTTTTCTGTGTTTGCATCCTTGATAATGATTTTCGGATCTGAGTAGTGTAGTAGTCCTTGAGGATGGGATAGATTAGGTGGATAATCTTAGGATGTAGAGTGTTTAAGCTTTGATTTTATTGATTCCCTTCTGGACTAGTGTTAGAAATGCTAGTTTCTCTCTGATCAATTGGAACTAGGTTCGAGACATTTCCACACCCAAAAGGTGTTTGATGAAATGTCTGACCAACTAGTGCTAGAGACTTACGTTCCTAGCCTAAGAGATTAGTTGTCTAGGATGTTTGTTGACATGAACGAACTTGTTTGTCATGCCTACTCAACCATGTTTCTCTAGCAAGAGCTGGGTATGGAAGTGGTTGAGTCTGAGTAGTTTTTGCCAAGAGATTGGATTAGCTAAGTTGTGATGTTCGTTGTTTAGGGATGGATCGCTTGTGGCATGTTAAACACTCTGTAGACTAGGAGACTCCACCTACATCAATTACTCCCATCCTTAGGACCTCTTTCT
This sequence comes from Camelina sativa, assembly GCF_000633955.1. Lineage (NCBI taxonomy): Eukaryota > Viridiplantae > Streptophyta > Magnoliopsida > Brassicales > Brassicaceae > Camelina > Camelina sativa. The sequence goes on along the minus strand of NC_025702.1, from coordinate 3,325,978 downwards.
TTCTGATTTTTATTACATTCCTGAGTCTGTTTCGTTTCTTGCCTTTTAGTTTATGCTTAGACTCGTTTTTTGTTTTTATTCATTTTCGCTTCTTGTCATGCATTTTCATTTCTAGTCCTAGAACACATTTCCGTTTTGCATTCTGATCATTCTAGGACTGTTAGACAAACACTCTCTTTGAATTGACTTGACTTGTGATTTCTTGATTGCATCTTGATTGTTAGTAAAGTTTCCCAACAGGATTGACACCTTAAGTATTACAACTGCATAAGGTTAATTGGACCTTCTAGGAGACACAAAAATCTTAGTATCAATTTGGCGTTGTTGCCATTTGGGATTCGTTTTGCTACATTTAAGATTTCAAGTTTTGCAAGATTAAGTTCTGTTACACTTATCATTCTGAATACTGACTTGTTTTGGTTATCTGTTTGTTTGTTTTGCATCTCAGGAACCTGTTGATTGCAACCTTGCATACACACTAGATCAAAAGGACATCAGAATCTCCTTCCTGCTATTGACGATATCAATCGGTTGCAAAGACCACGACAAGCTCATACTTTCACTGATCATCCCGCACCAGTGACTATGGAACAACCTAACAGACCCAATCCGAGACCGCGACACATTGGTGTTGGGGATGCACCGAACACTCATACTCAGCGTGCTGGAATCGTCTCTCCTGCTGTTCAGAACAACAACTTCGAAATCAAAAGTGGTCTGATCTCCATGATCCAAGAAAACAAGTTTCACGGGTTGTCTATGGAGGATCCACTGGACCACTTAGACGAGTTCGACCGTCTGTGCAGTCTCACTAAGATCAACGGAGTGAGTGAGGATGGATACAAGTTGCGCCTCTTTCCATTCTCCCTGGGAGATAAAGCTCATCAATGGGAGAAAAACGTTCCCAAAGGATCCATCACTACTTGGGACTACTGCAAGAAAGCCTTCTTGGCCAAGTTCTTCTCCAACTCTAGAACAGCATGTCTCAGGAATGACATCTCTAGCTTCACTCAGAAGAACTCAGAATCATTCTGCGAAGCCTGGGAGCGTTTCAAGAGTTACTATAGCTAATGCCCGCACCATGGATTCAGCAATGAGACACTGCTGAGCACTCTCTACCGTGGTGTACTTCCAAAGCTACACATGCTGCTTGACACTGCTTCAAATGGCAACTTCCTGAACAAGGACGTAGATGAAGGTTGGCAACTTGTTGAAAATCTCGCCCAGTCTGATGGCAACTATAGCGAGGATTATGACCGCACAGTCAGGGGGGAGTCTGGTTTCAGAGGAGAAGTACAAGAAGGATCTCAAGACTGTCAACGACAAGCTTGATCGCCTCTTGCTAAGTCAGCAGATGACCATCCACTTCGTATCTGAGGATGACTGTTTTCAAGTTCAAGATGGGGAGGGTGATCAATCTGTAGAGATCAGCTATGTCCAGAATCAAAGTGGATACAACTCCTATAAGACGAACCCCAATTTGTCTTACCGGAGCACCAACGTTGCAAATCCGCAGGATCAAGTGTACCCTCCTCAGCAGCAACACGAAGGTCAACAAAAACCTTTTGTGCCTTACCATCAAGGATTCGTGCCTAAATAACAGTTCCAGCAAGGTTACCAAGCTCCTTCAGGACCACCGCCAGGATTTTCACCTCAACAAGTTCAGCCTGCTCACGCTCCTGATCAAGAAATGAAGCACATGATGCAACTAATTCTTCAAGGTCCAGCTAGTGGTTCTCTGGAAACTGCCAACAAGCTTGCTGAACTCAGTCAGCGAATGGAGTGTTCCTACAATGATATGAATGTCAAGTTTGAAGCACTTAACTCCAAGATGAAGTATATGGAAGGCAAGACTGCTTCCCCTTCTACCCAAATACCTGGCCAACTACCTGGCAAAGCAGTTCAAAACCCCAAAGACTATGCTACTATCCATGCCATCACCACCCAAGTTGTAGATGTACGGCTCACTGAGGAAAATGAGAGTTTAGATGGGGAGGATTTTCTTCAAGATGAAGTTCAGATAAAGGATCCTGTCGAGGTGCTCAAGGATCCAATTAAGTCAGCCAAGCAATCTGATCCTGAAGCTACTAAAGAACCCGCTGCTCCCAAGGATAAACCTGTGAGATTAATTCCTCCACCATAAAAGCCACCTCTACCATTTCCAGTGAGGTTTAAGAAGCAGCTTACTGAGAAGTATAAAGATTTGTTTGAAAAACATGTCAAGGAGATTGAACTTAGGATGCCTTTGCTTGATGCATTTGCACTTGTGCCTCAGTATCAAAAAAGTTTAACTGATTTGGTAACAGAAAGGACCAAAGAGAAGGAGGAGATAGCTAAAAAGCTCAAGCTAAGGCTCTGGAAGATGAGAGGGTAGTGCATGTCGTAGGTGGGGTTATGCAAAAGATGATTATCCCAAAGAAGCTAGAGGACCTTGGTTCTTTCACCTTGCCTTGTTCTGTAGGTCCATTGGCCTTCACAAAGTGCCTATGTGACCTTGGTGCTTCAGTCAGCCTCATGCCGCTCTCTGTAGCTCAGAGGCTAGGATTCAACAAATACAAGTCATGCAACCTCTATTTAATATTGGCTGATAGGACAACTAGACTGCCTCATGGTCTTCTAGAGAACCTGCCCATCAAAATTGGACAAGCTGAGATTCTTACTGACTTTGTGGTGCTGGAAATGGATGAAGAACTTAAAGATCCACTAATCCTGGGAAGACATTTCTTAGCTACAGTTGGAGCAGTCATTGATGTCACGAAGGGGATGATTGATCGCAATCTGGGCAAAAAACTTCAAGATGAAGTTTGATATCAAGGATTCTAAGAAGAAACCAACTATGGATGGGCAGACCTTTGTGATTGAAGAGAAAGATCAGAAAGTTGGGTTTGACATCTTTGAGAGTGTGAATGAGGCAGACACTGAGGTTTTGGTAACCAAAGAAAAAACTCAAAGTGTCACTCGACCATTCTCCAACTCGAGTGCAGTCGTCACCCTTCCTAAGCGTCAAGACCTGCTTCCTAAACCTTACCAACCGCAAGAGTCAAGTCCTCCCGCGCTTGACAGTTTGTATGAACTCAAAAATACTCAGATTCTAATGGATTCAGTGAAAGAGTTAACAACTATGGTGAAAGGAGATGAGTGGAAAAATCAAGAAGCTCCAAGGTACAATGAGAGGTTCTCCTCCAAGGAAATTAAAGAAGAGGTTTGGGATAATGAAGAAGAGCAGTTCATTTATTGTTGAACCTAGGCAGAATGTTAAAGAGTATCTGGCTAGACAAGACATTCTAGAGGGGTCTCTGAAGCCTCTCTATGAACCTCCCAAAGCATAAGGAGTATGCAAAGTCAAGCTCAGAGACTTTAACCAAGCTCACTTGGGAGGAAGTCCCAAAGCTATCATTGTAAATATTTTTTAGGATCTTTGTGTTTTTGATTTTCGTTTTTAGTTTTCTGGTGTTCAGAAATCTGCAGAAGGGAGTATGGACAACAAACAAAAAAATAAAAAAAGAGTGAAAGTATAAGTCAAAAGAAGGTGCTGCGACGCAACCTAGAGAGTTCAACCACCATCGTGCGTTCTCAACCATCGTCGTCTCGAGCAAGGTTCAACCGACGGCGTGGAATCAGACTCGATCCATCATGAGAGGTTCATCACTCCACACTCGTTCGAGCCACTCACGCCAACACCCGATCGAGCCTCTCTCTTGAGCCACACATAAAGTCTCCATCGAGCCAACTCGTCAGAGAACACTCTCTCCGGTTCCCTCCCCAGCACGTCAATCTTCATATGTGTCACGGGAGCGTCAGCCTTCACCTGCTCCTTCACGCCACTTGTCACACGAGTCTAGGAAGAGACAGGGACAAGGTCCGCGTGGTTCCAGAGCCTCCTCAAGTCGTCGATCAGCGCGTCGTTCTGCAGCTCAAGCTGAGCAAGAGGTTGAGCAGCGAGATGAAGCTCAGGGTGATTATCAGGACATGCAGGAGGTTGAGCAACAAGTGGAGCAACAAGGTGATTATCAACCTTTAGATGTGGTAATGTTAGTCTCGGACCATGGTGAGTCTAGAGTCGTCGACATGTAGTGCGACGAGCAGCCGAACACTTATCAGAACACGCAAGAGGTTGAGCAGCAAGTCCACCAACCAGCTGAGGCCACTCCCGCGGATCCCAAACAAGGTGAAGGACAGAGCCAGTATCACGCACCAACTCCTTGGGCGAGCACGGACTCCTTCTTCTACTACTGAGGTACTCCGACCTTCCCTCTGTACATACCATTTCATTCACACATTGTTTTTGTTATGATTCTCAAATCCTTCTGCAAATTTTTCTTACACAGGAGACTGTGCAATTTAAGTTTGGGAGAGGGTTTGAGATGATGTATTTGATGTTGTGTCTTGTGAATCTTGTTTCAAATTTTTGCATCATATCATGTTTGAGTCTGCATCTATATATTTGCATAGAAAAACCATAAAAATTTGAAAAAAAATTTGAAAATTTCCACAAAAAAACAGAATGTTCATGTAGTTTACACTTGCATATTAGGATTGAGTCTAGTGTTATTTAGGGTTGTTGCATTTAGCATAGGTGTTGATGATGATTGTAACCATGGTAGCATGTTGGATTCAATTAATATAGGATCAAGGCCCTTGTTATTAGTTCTTTGATGCATATTGATTGAATTTGAAAATGTAAGATTGAAGCATGTTTTGAGTTGACGTCATTCCCTATCTATCTGAACCTAATCCTGACTTGCAATTATCTTGTTATGCATTGAAGTTGAACTCATGGATAACATACACATACTTGGATTGTCTTTCACATTTTTACCACCCTTGTCAATCCAAGTAGCTGATTCCCAACTTTGGAACAGTTTCCCACACCCTTAACCAACCGTTCTTTCAAGCCAATTGTATTCTTTAGTGTCACGCCTTTTCTGAGTTGAGCTTGTTAGAAAGTGTTAGGTTCTAACCGACAAGAGTAGGATCCTGTGTAGTTCTAGTTCGCGTTTTCCGGACTAGTAGGACTAGGTGAGAACTCGATTTTGGGGATTGGTATGGATTTGTGCAGAAAAGTACAGGGTAGAAAGTCTTAAGGAGGGGGATGTGTTATCAAAGTTTACAAGTCTAGTAAAGGATTTGGGTTGAGCAAAGTAAAAAGATTTACTGGTTCTGGGCATAGAATGAAAAGATTAGACAAAAAAAAAAAGTAAAATGTGAAAGATGTTTAGAGTCCTTAGAAGAAAAGAAAAAGAACCTTGCTGATAATAAAGATTTCCCAATCCGCTAGAATGATAAGAAGTGAACTCCTCCTATGACTAAGTGTAAAAAGTTTGAGATAATGTTTCTGATGAAGGGTGGAGATAGGACCAACTTCTGGGTTAGAATGTTAGGACTGAGTTTCCTTGGGGACCTTGGGTAGACAGGGCACTGCTCTTGTATGTATCAGTTGGTTTCAACCTTTAGCCTTCTTTTGAGCTCAACTCCTTTTCGTGAGAGAACCTTATTCTGTATTGACAAAACCACTTGAGAAGGAGACCATCTTCGTCTTTGATCCTCCACCCTAGCCAAATGAGTTTAATGACAATGCATAGCTTGATTCATGGTTTTCTGTTAATAAATGTTAAAGGGGGTGATTGATAGGATTGCATGTGTAGATTAAACATATAAAATTCCTTCACCATGCATCATAGAACTAAAAACAAGGATCTTGATTCTAACTACTCTATTCAGCATGTTTTAGGTTCTGAGACCCCATCTTCACACCTCTTCTTCATACTTTGTTCTTGATTGCTTGCTTGAGGGAAAGCAAAGAGTAAGTTTGGGAGAGTTGATATGTCTATATTTAGCCTCTCCTTAGCATATATTTATCATGCATTTATCTAGGATAATTGATTGTTTTGCATCATTTTCTAGTCTTTTCTATACACTTTGCATGTCTAGGTAGTTTTTGCATCATCCTTGCATACATTGTGCATTTCGGAGTACTTCAAGTATTGAGGAGACGATTGGAAGCGCATCCAACANTCTCGAGCCAATCTCACAACACTCCCGGAACCGTCTCTCGAGCAAGTCTTATCCGCTCGATCGAGCCACTCCATTCGAGCCGTTCCACTCGAGTAGGATTTAGCTTTCGACGTCTTCACAAAAGTTGTAGACAATTGAGTCATCTTTCTAATGCCGTTTATTGCAAGCCAATCGGAGGTGTGGTTGAAGAGTTATCATCGTTTTAGTGGATGCGTATACACCCAGCTCGAGCCACTTTCACCGACCACGCTCGAGCCACTTTCACCGACCACGCTCAAGCCACTTTCACCGACCATGCTCGATCCACTTTCACTCACACCATTCGAGCCACTTTCATATACCAATCGAGGACTGGACGCACACCGACTCGTTCGCACATGTCAGGATGACGTTCCGTCTTACATGCTTCAGGAGATTCCCAAACCGACTCTTCACCTTGTCGTTTTAAGTTTTAGGGATTTACATGTTTTTACTATAAATACATTTTGTTAAGTCTTGGCTGGGAGACATCTTATCATTTATTCTCGTATTGTTTTCTTTCCAAGAAGGTTTTTACCGTAGCCACCAAAAAACGTTCTCAGACTTTGTATTCCGACACCTATGAGTTTATTCAGTATTTTCATTTGATTCCTTCTACAAAGTTGTTCATCTTATTTTTTATCTACCTAATAATGCTTGTTTCAATGTTTTCTGTGTTTGCATCCTTGATAATGATTTTCGGATCTGAGTAGTGTAGTAGTCCTTGAGGATGGGATAGATTAGGTGGATAATCTTAGGATGTAGAGTGTTTAAGCTTTGATTTTATTGATTCCCTTCTGGACTAGTGTTAGAAATACTAGTTTATCTCTGATCAATTGGAACTAGGTTCGAGACATTTCCACACCCAAAAGGTGTTTGATGAAATGTCTGACCAACTAGTGCCAGAGACTTACGTTCCTAGCCTAAGAGATTAGTTGTCTAGGATGTTTGTTGACATGAACGAACTTGTTTGTCATGCCTGCTCAACCATGTTTCTCTAGCGAGAGCTGGGTATATGGAAGTTGTTGAGTCTGAGTAGTTTTTGCCAAGAGATTGGATTAGCTAAGTTGTGATGTTCGTTGTTTAGGGATGGATCGCTTGTGGCATGTTAAACACTCTGTAGACTAGGAGACTCCACCTACATCAATTACTCCCATCCTTAGGACCTCTTTCTTTCTGATTTTTATTACATTTATGAGACTGTTTCGTTTCTTGCCTTTTAGTTCATGCTTAGACTCGTTTTTTGTTTTTATTCATTATCGCTTCTTGTCATGCATTTTCATTTCTAGTCCTAGAACACATTTCCGTTTTGCATTCTGATCATTCTAGGACTGTTAGACAAACACTCTCTTTGAATTGGCTTGACTTGTGATTTCTTGATTGTTAGTGAAGTTTTCCAACTGGATTGACACCTTAAGTATTACAACTGTATAAGGTTAATTGAACCTGCTAGGAGACACAAAAATCTTAGTATCACCTAACAATCCTAAGCCACAGGTGGTGGAGAAGGAGGCAATGGGTGACACAAAACCACCTTTTCCAAAAGCTGATAAATGAAGATTCTTAGCTGGAATTGTCACGGTTTGGGTAATAAAGCGACTATTGGATATCTCAGGGATTTAGAACCTTTTGTTGGTCATTTTGGTTATTCATATTTAAAAACAGTTGAGCATGTTGGTTGTAGTGGCGGTTTAGCACTATTTTATAATAATACTTATAATATTTCAGTTTTATTTGAATCCAATAGATTAACTGATGTGGAAGTCGATTTCAAAGGACAACACTATTATTTGTCTTTCATTTATGGTGACCCGGTACCTAAGAACCGGGATGTGGTGTGGGAACGGTTAACGAGAATTGGTCTAAACAGGAATTCACCCTGGTTTTTAATTAGTGATTTTAATGAAATAAAAGGTAATCATGAAAAACGCGGGGGGAAGTTGTGTCATGCTTCTTCCTTTGTACCTTTTAATACGATGATTCGGAATTTTGGTTTACTTGAGTTCTTCTCTATTGGGGATAGCCTTTACTGGAGAAGTTGGCGTGACAAGAAGCCGATTAGGTGCCGCCTAGATAGGGTCTTAGCTAATGAGGAGTGGCATGACATGTTTAGTAACTCTTTCACAGAATATCTGTCGATGATTGCATCCGATCACAAAACCGGTTTTAGCTTCTCTTGATAATAAGGTACGACGGGGTAAGAGTGTGTTCCGGTTTGATAGACGGTGGTTGGACAAAGAAGGTTTGCTCGGGGCAATTGCTTCGGGTTGGGGTCTGAGTCGGGCGCGACAACGTCCATTGTGGTCGATAAGATTATTACTTGTCGTGCAATGATATCTTGGTGGAGAAAAGAGCATAAGCCCTATGGACGGGAAACAATTGAAGAGTTGAAAATTAGGTTAGCGGCGGCTCAAACAAATTATGCCAGTACGGTTGAAGAGATTGCGGCGTTGATGTGGAGTCTGAGAGAGGCATATCGAGATGAGAAGATTTATTAGTATCAGAAGAGTAGGAGTCATTGGATGAAGGTTGGGCATCAAAATACTAGCTATTTTCATGCTCAGACGAAGCAACGTCGGGCCAGAAATCAGATTATTGGCCTCCACGATGAGGCTTGTAATTGGTCTACGGAGGAGGTTACTATCCAAAATATTGTGGTATCTTCTTTTGAGGGTTTATTTACATCTTCGGATCCCTCAGGGTTTCTAAAGGCTTTAGCTGAGGTTTGTTCTGTGATCACGGGGGATATAAATGATTTCCTAACTAAGGAGGTCACCGAAATGAGGTCATGGAGGTTTTGTTCATGATGCACCCGGATAAGGCTCCGGGTCCGGATGGGATGACTGCTTTGTTTTATCAGAAGGCGTGAGCAACTGTTAAGTCGGATTTGGTCATTTTGGTCAATTCCTTTATGCAGGAGGAAATTTTTGACAAGCGGTTGAATATGACAAACATTTGCCTTATTCCAAAGGTGGTCAATTCCTTTATGCAGTCGGCCTTTGTAGAAGGTTGGCTAATCTCTGATAATATTTTGATTGCTCAAGAGATGTTCCACGGGCAACAAACTAACTCCTCATGCAAAGGGAAGTTTATGGCTATTAAACGAACATGAGTAAAACATATATCCGGTGGAATGGCCTTTTATTGAGCATTTACTTCGGAAGTTTGGTTTCTGCGAGAAACGGATAACTTGGAGTATGTGGTGTGTGTCGTCGGTTCAATATAAAGTCTTACTTAATGGGCAACCACATGGTTCCATTGTGCCTCGTCGGGGCCTTCGTCAGGGGGACCCTTTGTCGCCATATCTTTTTATTCTCTGCATAGAGGAGCTTATCGCCAATTTCTGCAAGGCGGAGGAGGCTAAGCTTATTACAGGGATTCGAATGTCGACTGCATGTCCGGCGATTTCCTATTTGTTGTTTGCGGATGACAGTGTTTTTTCTGTCGTGCTTCAAAGGAACAATGTGAGGTTATCCTAGGGATCCTTAAGAAATACGAGCGGGTTTCAGGACAACAGATTAATTTTCAGAAGTCATCGGTTCAATTTGCTCACACGGTAGATGCTACTCTAAGAGACGTGATTAAGGGGATCCTGGGGATTACGAATCTAGGTGGCATGAGCTCCTACTTAGGCATTTCAGAGAGTTTAGGTGAATCTAAGACGAAAATATTTTCCTTCGTACATGAACGATTACAAGCGCGGGCTGGTGGGTGGCCTGCTCGGCTTCTGTCCAAAGGTGGAAAAGAGGTTATGATAAAGTCGGTGGCCATAGCGGTTCCTACTTTTGTAATGTCTTGCTTTCGACTTCCGAAAACTGTCACTAGGAAATTAACGAGTGCAATTTCTAACTTTTAGTGGATTTCGTCAGGGGAGTCGTGGGGGTTACATTGGGTGGCGTGGGACATGTTGTGTTTCAGCAAGCTGGACGGAGGATTGGGATTTCGATGTTTCGATGACTGTAATATTGCGTTGCTTGCCAGGCAACTCTAGCGGTTGATTACAGTCCCAAATTCTCTTTTTGCTCGGGTCTTTAAAGGTCGATATTATAGATATTCAGATCCTTTGGATCCAATAAAGTCTTACTCCCCATCTTATGGTTGGCGGAGTATAGTTTATGCTCGATCTCTGGTTCATAAAGGACTCATTAAACGAGTAGGTTCCGGCGATTCAATTTTGGTTTGGAATGATCCATGGATCCCTGCTCAATCCCCGAGACCAGCATTAAGCATTGGGTTGCCTCTAGATCCTTTGCTTCGAGTTAAATCTTTCGTCGACAGGAACACCAAATCCTGGAACATGGCTCAACTTACGGCCACTTTTGAGCCGAAAGATGTCGCCATCATTTCGGCCTTACCTATAAGACGGTCGGATTCGCCAGACTTGTTGGGCTGACATTTCACAAAAATGGATAAATATACATTTAAACCTGGGTGCAATATTTTACAACAGAAAAAGGTGATTGGTTCCCGGGGAAAGTCATTGGTTCACATATTACAGAACTACAGGCTTTTGTCTGGAATGTTAGGTGTCCCCCTAAGATTAGGCATTTCATGTGGCAAGTGATTACCGGGTGTATGGCAGTTACCACTAATCTTCGACGGCATGGTTTGGATTGTGATATCCAGTGTGCGCTCTGTGGAGCTCAGGAAGAGACTCTTAATCATGTTCTGTTTGAATGTCCACCGGCACGCCATGTGTGGGCCTTATCTCAGTTTCCGACGAGACCAGGGGTTTTTCCTTCGGAGTCGGTCTAGACGAATATGGATTTTCTTTTTTGGCGTTTCTTGGAGACACCAACCCCATAGATTTATCCATGGGTTTTGTAGTATCTTTGGAAAGCACGAAATGATAATTTTTTAGAAACCTGGATCATCCAGAAGCGATTTTGCGGATAGTTGAGGATGAATCCAAATCTTGGTTCTTGGCACAGCTAGAGGAGGTGGTTGAGCCGGTCCCTTCGGTTCCCAGGGTAATCCCTGGCGGTGGTAGTGGTTTCATATGGGATAGATATCCAACCCGTTTTGTATGTTTTGTAGATGGCCCCTAGAAAGCGACAGATCCGTATGCAGGCCAATGTTGGTTTTGTTCTCCTCCACTGAGGGGGGTTCCTACTATGGGGGCAGCCAATCTTCGTCGTAGTCTCTCCCCGCTTCATGCAGATGTCGAAACTCTCGTTTGGGTGATGTGTTGTATGATATGGGCGGATAATCAGGATGTTGTTTTCTTTACCGACTGCTTCGACTTAGTGAAGATGGTGTCTTCACCTTCAGAGTGGCCAGCGTTTGCGACTTATTTGGAGGACATTCAGGAAGATAAGGAGGAAGTCTCTTCCTTCTCTTTGCTTTTAATTCCATATGCACAAAATGGTAAAGCAGATAATGTAGCACGACGTGTTCGTTCCAAAGCACATCTTATTACCTATATAAATGATGTCATGTCTCAATGAATTTAAGCCTTTTTTGTTTTGTTGTTGATAAAAAAAAAAAAAAATAGTTTTTACCTTTTTGGGTATTCGAATTACCTTTTTGGGTCAAAAGTGAAACCAAACAAATTTACGAGTCCAGCTATATAAAAGCACAACAGTGTAAAATGGCAAACACCGAAACCGAAAGCGGTCTTGTCGGTTCTGGTTCAAGTTTTTGTCCACAAACAATCCTAAATCCAACTAATCAAAATCTATTTTAAACTTGGTGTATCGAAACTGGGCCAGACCAAATGGGAAGAACCCATTGATTTTTTTTTTTTGGTAGGCTATCCATTGATTTTCTCTAAGTCTAGTTTTATAGACTTTTTCATTTAGTGACAAAATCTTCTTTTCTTTAAGAGAAATACTACTACAAGAGTGGTGTAAAGACTAAAGAGACGTGGATGTTTAAACAAGAATGATTCGAGCTCGTGTGAGGAAACATTTCTTAGCCTATTGGTTTAAAACGTTTGTATATTCCCTGAATGACGATATAAAGAGTATATATAGCTGAAAGGTGAACGGTAATTTCAAGTCTTTTTAGGGATTCAATTTGAGTGGACTGTTTGAGAATTACTGACTTACTAATTCGTTGCAAGATAAGATATATTTTATATATGTACTTGAATATATAGTTTCTAAAATAGACAAAAATGACACTGTTATACATAATTTACAGTTTCATTTGGAATCAATAATCATATCCTCAATATTTAATGTGAAACAGTAGTGCTTATTTTATTTTCCGCATTCACCCGTGTTATTATTTTTGTTGTTTAAAGTCCTCGAAGTCTTTTCTAGACAAGTTTGAGATGTATTGTCTTGAGTACAAATTACTTTTCCCTGTCCATATATTTATTTTGTTTCACATTTAAGTTACATTATAACTTGACTTTTCAATTGCATTCTACTAATTCTGAAATGATTAGATTGTGTTTAATAACTTTATGAAAATTCACCAAATGTCAATTATTTTAATTTCTTTATAGTTGTTGACATTTAGGGATAGTAGATCATTGGTTGAGGAAGTTTAAATTTGGTTTGCGAAGTGATCATAAAATCAAACAACCGTATGTACCTGAAATCTCGTTATAAGTTATTACGCCGAACTATGATATGCATTTGCTGCAAAACTACAACTATCTTCATTTCTACTGTTAACAAACACATTCTCCAGATGTTACTTTCTACTTTAGTGACAAGACTACCAATCCAACACTTCAAATTAAGATTTGATATTCGGGTGTTCAGATTTTCGGATGTGGAGATATAAAACCCGATCAGGTATTTTATAATATCGGGTCGGGTTCAGATCATGTGTTTTCGGATTCGGATAGTTTCGGGTAACCCGAATTCATAAAAAAAAATATTCTTTTCTTTCTGTCATGAAAAAAAAAAAAATTACTTTCTACCTCCTTCTTCCTCATCTCTCTCTTCTTTAGCCAAAGACTCTAGATTTGTTCATCCATGACCACCACTTTAAGAATCAAATCCTTCAAAAAATCCTCTACCAAATCTAACAACATCTATAGCAAATTATATGATATGATTCATATTTATCTTTCAACCTCACTAACTCTTCAAACCCACAAACTATCACTTTTTTTTTGTAGATTTGTTTGTCATGTTTCTAGTAAAATTAATTTGGGTAATGAAAAAATTAAAACAGTTATGGATTCTGTTGATTGAGAAAGGAAAAAATAAGTCAAACCCACTTAACCCGAAAATATAAGTCAAACCCGATCGAGTATCTGAATTTCAAAGAAACTAAATCCGATCGGGTATTTAATACCATCCGAATTCGAACCGAACTGCCTATTTCGGGTTGGATTCGGGTTTCGGATTCGGTTAAAATACACAGGCCTATTCAAATGGAATGGTAATCTACAAATCGATGAGATTTGAAAGGAACAAAAATAAGTTGGAGATAGTAACAAAGGTAGGGTATAACCATGGGTCCATGGAGTCCCATGGATTTTCTAAACCTAGTTTAGTTTTAGTTGTTTTTGTAAATTGATCCCATTGAAAACTAAAAATTGACCCCCATAAAATTTTAATTTTGCATTTGACCCTTATGAAACTTTTGTTCCGCCTTCGCCACTAATTGGAAATAGTTTCATTAAATCGATCGAGTTGTTGACAAATGTTTGGAAAAAAAATAAACGAATTATTCGAAAATTATATGGAGGATCCAAGAAGAATGCGAGGTAAAATTTATTGGTATTCAGTCGTAGTAATAAGGAAAGAACAAGAAAATCTCTATTGGCAATCATAGACGGTAATTTTTTTTTATAAATGGAGGGCGAGATACCTTGAGATAACCATCGAAAACTCAACAGGACCTTATCTAAAATATTTCTGCAAATTGTGAATAGAGATTACCTTGAGGTCACCGTCTTTAACTCTAATTCACGTGAAATAGGGTCCAACTGTTTTCGTCATGACTTGTGTAAGAATATGACGACCCAACTCCTTTTTTTTCTTTTTTTTTGGCAAACATGACCCAACTCCTTAGAATATAGTTTACATAGGAATATGATTTAACTGCGAGAAAGTAAACGGACGAGGTCCAAGCCACGACAAGTCTATTTTAATGGACGAAAAATTCAAATATGAACATTTTACAAATTTGCATGGAAATTCAAACTCATGTTACATATTTTTCAAGACCATTTTAATGTATCCAAATTATTCGTTATGATTTTAAAAGAGTTACAAGAAGGAGACTTTTAAGACTGAATACTGTTTTTAGTCCGCGTTCTCAGCTGAAGCATCACCGACAGGTCCGACACTGATCCATCATCCATCCACCGCTCCATTGGGATGTTTCATCGTTAAAACAATTTTTCTAGCTACTGTATTTTTCTTCTATATCTTTTTTCTTTTGGTCATTAATTTTGTCTTCTCTTTCCACAGCAAAACAAAAAGTTCGCCGTACATATATTTGCATGGAAATTTACAAACTTGGTTTTTTATTGTTTCAGTCAAGTCCAGTTTTTTTTTTTTCAGTCAAGTCAAGTTTGCTTTCCACTCATCCTTTTTTTAATATAAATAGTTTGTTGCCTGCGCAGTTATATTTGGGTTTATTTAGGATTGATTTGTTTTTTTTTTCTTTTGTTATGTAAATTTGGTTGTTCTTTTTGGTTTTTTATTTATTTTGTGGTTCATTGGTTTGTTTGTTATTAATTAGTGTTTACCATTTTTTAAAGTTGGTTTTTTTTTTACATTAACTATAATTTGAGGGAATAGTTTTTTTTCTAAATCTATCTGAGGTTGTGTTTGTTTACATAATCGGTTGAGTTATTGTTTTAGTCTTATTAGAGAAATTTAGTTTCTAATTTGTATAGTATAGGTTGATGTGTGGGTGTAGACGTAAAAGGTGCATATTTTTTTTGGGGTCTCGATTACATTGTCAAATTTTGAAAGTGGAATTCATTCTTTCGACAATGGGGTGGTGCGAGGTGCAAAAATATTTGTAAGAGGAAATATTGTTGGTTTTATTTTTAATGTTGCGAGAGGTGCAAAAATATTTGTAAGTGGAAATATTGTTGGTTTTATTTTAAATGTTGCCAGAGGTGCTTTTGCACCATGTCAATTTTTTTTTTTAAATATAAGGTTTTAGGCCCTTAACATTTGATATTTTGACAAAAAAACACTCTCAATTTTTAAAAACTACAAATATGACCTCTATATAAAATAAAATAAAATTTGCACAAGGTCCAAGGAAAACTTGAGCCGCCCTGCAGAAAACCATATTTCAGAGTACACAACATAATCACGCATGCAACTCTGATTTGGACACTTCTACTACGTTTTCAATCACCAAATATATGGTTCGCGATTCCGTCTCTGTTTCACGCATTTTTGGCTGCTCTTGTCTTTGCTTCCAATCCGTAGCTGGAATTGGTGCTCTACTGGTGATTTCGGGCTACATATGTGTGAACTGAAGTGATGTGTTCCTTTGATTGTTAATTTAACTATATGATATGTGGTCGAAGTTAATTGTGAGTTTACTTTGGTTTGGCGCGTAAGTGATTGGGTGGTTTGGATGTGAATGGTGTATTGATGGATTTTATATGTTTTGCTTTTTTTTTCTTTTTGTTATTTGTAGAGGAATTTGTTGATTTTGTAATAGTAATATTGTTGGTTTTATTTTAAATGTTGCGGGGATGTTTTTTTTGGGTCTCGATTACATTGTCAAATTTTGAAAGTGGAATTCATTCTTTCGACGATCATTGTGGGCAGGCTAGAAACAGAGCATTCTTTCGACGATCTGTTGGTTAAGACGGCCAGTTTTTAGGTGAGCGAATAAAATAAAAGTGAAATTCATATTTGTCAGAATGGAATTGCAAGCCAAAGTAAAAGTTGAGGAGCCTAAAATTGCAAGTGATAGCATTATATAAGAGTATGACTTACGACAATCAAAGAAAGAAATAGTGGGATGTACATTAGTTGAGAGCGCATTGAACGACACAAATTTCCGTTATAACTTAGTTGTTACAATAGGGATGGAAGACATGAAAGGCAATGTAAGAATGTGGAGGAGTGGAGAAATTTGAATTGAATTGTATGTGTTGAAACTTTAGATGGTGAAATGCCATATATAGAGAATGAAGGAGGAGAGAGATGTTTGAAGTTGGAGATACAAATACGGCGAGGTGGAGATTCATGGAAACAGATGTGTTATTAAGGCAAATAACAAATATGGATATACAATATGTGTTAATAATCATCTGAGCCTTAAGGGGGGTATTGGTTTGGGATTTAAAGAGAATTTTAATGACTTTAAAAGTTTTGTAAAATATGTTGTTATTCAATCAAGACTTTTTAAAACTCTTTTAAAATTTGGTGTTATTAGTTGTGGATTTGTAAAAAGTTATTTAAAATCTTGATAAATATAGTGTTATTGGATTAAGAGTTTTATAAAGTCATTAAAAGTTTTATGTTATTCAAGTAAAACAAAAGAATCTTGGATTGTTAATGAATTCAAATATTATGTTATTGGTTTAGGATTTTATATCATTTCCTTCATACCAAAAGTCATGAAAACTCTTTCATCAAATAGAAAAGATTGTGAAAGATTTTATGAAAGATTTTGCAAGATTAGGAAAAATAAATCAGCAAGATTTTAAAAAACTTTCTAACAATCTCTTAGAATCCTTCATTTTCTACTTTTTTTAAAGTCATTAAAATTCTCTTTAAATCCGAAACCAATACCCTAAGTGAGTTGGACCAAAAGGAAGAAAATCTTTAGTGGTTTAGTTAGAAATATTTGGCCTAAATTAAAAGAAAAAATTGCTAACGTGGCACCATGAAAAACGAGAAAAGAGAACTTTATATATATAGATATATTACGAGTGTTGCTACGCTTAAACTCATGTATTCCATATTCCCATACAAAAGAGGTGTACATTTAAATGGGTTGGTAGGAATTTTTTTAATTAAAATGTTGTAAGCAGTTCAAACTAAGTTATAAATTTTATGTTTAAAATAAAATAAGTATTTTATGACTAAAAATTATTACATAGGCTGTGATTGGTAATTTATAAAGTCATGAAAAGGAAAAATATATGAACAGATAAATACAATATGTTTAAATTTTCATCTATATAATTTTTAAAATTATTTTTATATTGAATATAATTTAGATTTACACTATGTTTACCTTTTAAATGATATAGATAAGTTTAAAATAAAATTAATTTATTAAGAAAAAACATTTCAAACAAGTATTATACGGATTTAAACTTAAATGGTGTCACGAGCATGAACATTTCAAATATTCAGTTTAAAAAGAGAAAAAAAAAACTAGTAAAGAGGTGTAAAGTTGTAGCTGAATATGTCTAGCTTTTTTCAACGAATTTGGCACGTCTTAGTCCCATAGAGGATTCGCTGTTTCTTGTGGCTTGTGAGTTACCAGGCTATCATGAAGAATATGGAGAGGAATCGATGCCACTTGGGGGATACATGTGTTTGTCAGGTATGTAGAGGAGGAATGGAGACTATTATGCACATTCTGTGTGATTGCCCGACCATTGCTGGACTGTGGGTAAAGATTGTACCACGACGGCATAGAGGCTCTTTCTTTACTAGCATGTTGTATAAATGGTTTTATGGAAATCTGGGCCTGACTGAGGGCGGGACAAAGTTATCATGGGCTACGCTCTTTGCTATTGGTGTTTGGTGGGCTTGGAAATGGAGGTGTTCGCACATTTTTGGTGAGGTAAGTTAGTGCAGAGATAAAGTGAAGTTTGTTAAAGACATGGCAAAGGAAGTGGCCTCTGCTCATAGGGTTGCTCAGGTAGGAAATCATGGAGAAGATCGGGTAGAACAGTTGATATGTTGGCAACCGCCAGCTGACGGATGGGTAAAGCTATATACTGATGGGGCATCACATGGAAACCCTGGAATCGCCACAGCTGGGGGAGTGCTGCGAGATAGAATGGGACAATGGTGCGGTGGTTTTGCTTTGAATATCGGTATTTGTTCTGCGCCTTTAGCAGAGTTGTGGGGAGTGTATTACGGTCTCCATATTGCTTGGGAGCAGAGGGTGTCACGACTTGAACTGGAGGTAGATTTAAAATTAGTTGTGGGATTTCTTACGCTTGTACCATGGCTTCATCTCAAGGGACTGGTTATTCCGGATTAAACACATTTATAGGGAAGCTAATCATCTAGCTGATGGATTAGCCAACTATGATTTTCTTTATTGGTTAGGGACAGCTCTGAGTTTTGTGGAATCGTTTGTCAAGGATGATGCTACCGGAACTGTGTTTCTGCGCCATGTTTGATTGTAATTTTTTTTTTGTCACGAATAAATAGTAAGGAAGCCTTTGCCTCCTTGTCCTCTATCAAAAAAAAGTTGTATTCCAATGTATAGAAAGAAAATAATTCAATAGTTGAAGAGACTTTTAAGTTTTAACCACTTCGTTAAGTTACCCTCTCAAAAAAACTTTCTTTCTTTTCTTATAAATTAATTCAATAGTTGTCGCTCTTTCATATACTATTCAATCTTAAAAACATTACATGTCTTGAAATTTGGAACTATAGTATAGGGGCACATGAAAGAATGACTTTGGTCATCACAATATTATTATGAAATTTAATAGAGTCCGACCACACTACGTACCTACAAAAATAAAAAGTATTAGTAATCACGATTTTATCTAACTTTTTTTTTTTTCGCGAAAAGAAAAAGTGACGTTGTTCAATACGTAATCATATCACAGCAAATCCAACCCACAAGCCGACATCATTCATATGCCGTTCGCATTTTTGCTTGCGTCAGTTCCTTCCGTCACCAACTGTGACGGCTCTTTCTTAATATTATTTTTCTTGACTTAAGCATGTTTAGTGACGGCAATTAGCATAATCATTAGAACTTTATTTATTATTATTAGTCATATATTCCTTTGTCTTTATATATATAAAAAAATTGGGATCCATAGACCCATGCATATTGAAAGCCGAACTTAAACTATAATATTATGTAACTTTTTTCTTAGAAACTACTAATTCCTAATCTTACTAGTAGAGAAATTAAATTTTTTTAAAAAAATTCTAAAGAAATTTGTACTTACATAAAAAAATATAAAAATGAAAATAATCAAAAATAGTATTTTTGAAAAGAGATATTTCCAAAAAAGCGTTTCTAATAAATTTTCTTATATTTTAATCATTTAGTTTTAATCGATAAACTAATTTATATCTTAATTAATTTAAATTAAAAAGAAAAATTGATAATCTACGAGAATGCATAAAATCATTAAACTTACTATATGCTAAAAGTTTTGAATAGTTTGCATGTACAACACAGTGAATCAAATAATATTTTTTCTAATTTTCTAGTTTCGTTAAACTAATAAAGGACAAGTTTTTTTCTCTGAATATATTATTATCATGCAAACCTTTGATTTTTTTTTTTTTAGATTTATCATATATATTTTTCATGTAATTTGTGAATTCAGAATTTTAAACTCTATTTATTTAAAACTACACGTCAACCATAAATCATTATATAACAATAATTTTATAAGAATAAAAGATTCTGGGAGTTTAAAATGTAGAGTGGATCTGATTTGATTTCATATTTAGTCACTAGTTTATTGGTCAACTTAAAACTAAAAATGCTTTCACATCATACAAAACAATGATTAAAAAAATCTATGACAAAATCCCAAAATTGTCAAAAAAAAAATTTCACTTTTGTTTTAAATTAGTAGTTAACTATTGTGAAAAATAAGCCTTTTATAAAAACAACGAACATTTTTAAATAGAAAGTGTCGGATTGTTTGTTACAAATTTTAAACTTAAACTAGATTTAAGTTTTAATGTTTTTACATTAAAAAAAAACAAAAACTATATTAAAATTAGAGAAAAATTGTAGAAAATGTTAGTGTGTGGCGTCATGATACACGGAGAACCTTTGGCACCACACACGTATTTTTCTTTCTAGTCTTTGTTTTCTATTTGTCAAGTCTTTGTTTATATATTAGACCATGTTTTTAATCTAAATGCTTAAAGTCACATTATTAATTAATAATGTAAGAGATTAGTATGTATATTATATAGTTTGTTTCCTTCCTTCCTCATCTTCACATTGAAGCTGTCTCTTTCTTTCACCATCAGTTGCACCTGTTGTGTCTTTGTTTGTTCTCAATTTCATCATCTTTTATATATCACTTCCTTGCTTGACTTTTCCTCAAAATTCTCTATCTTTTTTTCCTTTTTTTCTTTTGATAGATCTCAATTTGGTTCTTTCTTCCATATAACTTTTGCCTTCTCCTCTGATCTTATCTTTTTACGATTGTGCAGATCTCAGTCTCTAATTCCTTCGTTTTCTCAGATTCTTTATAGGGTTTTTTTCTTTTCTTTTTTGTTGGTTTCTCCCAATTTTGTGTGATTCTTTCTCCAAAGTTTTCACCTTTCCTTCTGACTCTCTGGTTAGGTCAGGACATTGATTCAGAGTAATGTTCTGTCTGAAAAATTCAATTTTGTTTCTATAGTTTGATAACTCAGTTCTCCAAGTTCACAATTTTCACCCTTTTGGTTCTGGGTTTGGTTATTTCCCTATTAGAAATGTGAATTTAGGGCTTTTGTATCTTGAGACTTGTGTGATCTTTGATCCTCCATGCAACCACAAAAGCAGAGCTTTTGATTGATAATTCTGCAAGAAAAAAGAATGGCTACTTTGACTGAGCCATCATCATCTTTGAGTTTCACATCTTCTCATTTCTCTTACGGTTCTATTGGGTCTAATCATTTCCCATCAAGCTCAGCTTCGAATCCTGAAGTTGTTAGTCTAAGCAAACTCAGCTCCAATCTTGAGCAGCTTCTGAGTAATCCGGATTGTGATTACAGCGATGCCGAGGTCATTGTTGATGGTGTTCCTGTTGGTGTTCATAGATGCATTTTAGCTGCAAGAAGTAAGTTTTTCCAAGAATTGTTCAAGAAAGAAAAGAAAATTTCCAAAACTGAGAAACCAAAGTACCAGTTGAAAGAGATGTTGCCTTATGGAGCTGTTGGTCATGATGCTTTCTTGTACTTGTTGAGTTATATCTACACTGGCAGATTAAAGCCATTTCCTTTGGAGGCTTCGACTTGTGTTGATCCAGTTTGTGCTCATGACTCTTGTCGACCCGCCATTGATTTTGTTGTTCAGTTGATGTATGCTTCATCTATTCTCCAAGTGCCTGAGCTAGTTTCGTCTTTCCAGGTGTGGTGAAAATCATCTTTGTTTCTCTCTGTCTCTCTTTGTTTCTTGATTTAAGGACCTCAATGAGAGCTAAAAGGTTTGTGCTTCTTTATGTTTGTGTGTTTGCAGCGCCGGCTTTGTAACTTTGTGGAGAAGACCCTTGTTGAGAATGTTCTTCCCATTCTTATGGTTGCTTTCAATTGTAACTTGACTGACTTACTTGATCAGTGTATCGAGAGAGTGGCGAGGTCAGATCTTTACAGGTTCTGTATCGAAAAAGAGGTTCCTTTCGAAGTAGCAGAGAAGATTAAACAGATTCGATTCAAGTCTCCACAAGACGGAGGAGAGACCAAGGTTTCAGAGAAATTGCTTGGGAGAATCGGAAAAATTCTCAAGGCGTTGGATTCAGATGATGTTGAGCTTGTGAAGCTTCTTTTAACTGAATCAGATATCACTCTAGATCAAGCCAATGGTCTGCATTACTCCGTGGTGTATAGTGATCCAAAAGTTGTTGCTGAGATTCTTGCTCTTGGTATGGGTGATGTAAATCACAGGAACTCCCGGGGTTACACTGTTCTTCATTTTGCTGCAATGCGTAGAGAGCCATCGATCATTATATCACTTATCGAAAAAGGCGCCAATGCATCTGACTTCACTTCTGATGGACGCAGTGCGGTTAATATATTGAGAAGACTGACAAACCCAAAGGACTATCAAACCAAAACAGCGAAAGGGCGTGAATCTAGTAAAGCACGGTTATGCATTGATATATTGGAAAGAGAAATCAGGAAGAAGCCTATGGTTCTTGATACACCAATGTGTTCCCTTTCTATGCCTGAAGATCTCCAAATGAGATTGTTGTACCTAGAAAAGAGAGGTAAATGACTGAAGGTTATTAAATTGTTCTGTTATCTTTACGATATTTTTGTTAAAGCATCACAACCTTTTGCAGTGGGGCTTGCTCAGTTGTTCTTTCCAACGGAAGCTAAAGTGGCTATGGACATTGGTAATGTAGAAGGTACAAGTGAGTTCACAGGTCTACCACCGCCTTCGAATGGGTTAACGGGAAACTTGAGTCAGGTTGATTTAAATGAAACACCTCATATGCTAACCAAAAGACTTCTTACCCGTATGGAGGCTCTGATGAAAACAGGTTAGCTTTTTGTGCGTTACTCTTCTTCTTCTTCTTCTGCTGCTCTTTTTATATTGACTAACTTCATTAACCATTACACGATGCAGTTGAGACTGGTCGGAGATTTTTTCCATATGGTTCAGAGGTTCTAGATAGGTACATGGATGAGTACATAGACGAAGACATCCTCGATGATTTACGTATCGAGAAGGGATCTACACAAGAAAGAAGATTGAAGAGAATGAGGTATAGAGAGCTTAAGGATGATGTGCAAAAGGCGTATAGCAAAGACAAAGAGTCTAAGATTGCACGTTCTTGTCTTTCTGCTTCATCTTCTCCTTCTTCTTCCATAAAAGACATCTGAAGAACACAACATGAATCTGCACCATAAGTTAAATGTAATTAGATATCTTTCTTAAAAAGGTTCTTCTTTTTGGGTCAGTTTATATACAGATGCTTTAGGTTCAGTTTTAATAAAGAGATAGTTAAATGTAAAGCAGTAAGATTAGGAGTGCTGATTAACCCAGACCATTCTAACCATATGCAATCTTTTGTTTTCTATACAAAGATATAATATTTAGGTACTTTACAAAAACTTCTCAGATGCCTGACACTTGAACAGACTAACACACTTCACAAAAAAAAGCAGGAAAAAAACATGATCATTTGTCATAGCCATCTTTACATAGTTACAGGCGATAAGACTGGTGATACAAGACTATGGTTAGGTTGATTAGGCCACCATTTAGGATATTTTATTTAAATAGTTTTGGTGCTTTAGTTTATGAATTTGGTTTTCATAATTTCCATTCTATGTTAAAGTATTTACTATATTCTACTAGGGTTTTAACTAAGTTGTATCAAGGCCTATATAATGGTCTTTATTGATTAATGAGAAGGGAAGCCCCAAGAATTAACCTTAATCTCCTAGAGAGAATTAGGGTTAAGAGGGAGCTAAGCATACATATTTTTCTTAATTTTCAAGCAATAAAGTGGTTCATAACAACTGGTGGCTAAGAGTAAAGGACAAAAACCCATTTGTTCCCTGTAATAATGCATTTTTGAATAGAACTGTCACAGATATGTCCCAGTAAGTAGATCTTAGCTGATCTCTTTGGTATATAGGGTCGGGGCTTGTCTGACCAATACTGTCTCCATCAACAAAGAAAGCATTTCAAGTTGCATCGTTGAAGGACTGCCTTTCCATTTATCAATCTGCTCAGTCCCGTCTAAGAATCACTTCACTGAGTTCAATATAGCGTATGAACATTATGGAGAGTCTCTGTTCTTTCAGCTTTCTCCAAGTCCTTCCTTCTCCATTTGTTGGAATTCATATCACTATACTGATGAATAGAGTTATTTATCGATATATTCTCTGATCCTCCCCACCGCACTGAAAAATGCCAGACTGAAGTCACTGACTGTGAGCACAGCAATGAGACAATGTTATAGATCAACAAACATCTGCACCAGATTGAAGTTTAGGTTACATAATTGAACTGACCAGTTAACTTCACTTCAGATAAGATGCTTTCTTTATATTTTCCCAAGTAGCTGGACCTTCAGGGTGGGTACGGACAAAGTATGACACAAACAATGTATTAGAAATACCAACAATAGAGCCTAGTGTCAGCCTCGGTATGACTGCATCTCTTTTCCTCAACCAAATGTACATTGAGAACCTCTGATGTATTNATCAAGGCCTATATAATGGTCTTTATTGATTAATGAGAAGGGAAGCCCCAAGAATTAACCTTAATCTCCTAGAGAGAATTAGGGTTAAGAGGGAGCTAAGCATACATATTTTTCTTAATTTTCAAGCAATAAAGTGGTTCATAACAACTGGTGGCTAAGAGTAAAGGACAAAAACCCATTTGTTCCCTGTAATAATGCATTTTTGAATAGAACTGTCACAGATATGTCCCAGTAAGTAGATCTTAGCTGATCTCTTTGGTATATAGGGTCGGGGCTTGTCTGACCAATACTGTCTCCATCAACAAAGAAAGCATTTCAAGTTGCATCGTTGAAGGACTGCCTTTCCATTTATCAATCTGCTCAGTCCCGTCTAAGAATCACTTCACTGAGTTCAATATAGCGTATGAACATTATGGAGAGTCTCTGTTCTTTCAGCTTTCTCCAAGTCCTTCCTTCTCCATTTGTTGGAATTCATATCACTATACTGATGAATAGAGTTATTTATCGATATATTCTCTGATCCTCCCCACCGCACTGAAAAATGCCAGACTGAAGTCACTGACTGTGAGCACAGCAATGAGACAATGTTATAGATCAACAAACATCTGCACCAGATTGAAGTTTAGGTTACATAATTGAACTGACCAGTTAACTTCACTTCAGATAAGATGCTTTCTTTATATTTTCCCAAGTAGCTGGACCTTCAGGGTGGGTACGGACAAAGTATGACACAAACAATGTATTAGAAATACCAACAATAGAGCCTAGTGTCAGCCTCGGTATGACTGCATCTCTTTTCCTCAACCAAATGTACATTGAGAACCTCTGATGTATTCTCTCCATACTATAAGACAAATATGTTGGGGACTCTATCAGGGATTCAATTGGATAACCCAAATAATCTGTTAGCATATTGATCTTCTTTTCAATGATATCTTTCGGCCGGTTAAGTATATGAGGAGCCCGCTTAACTAGCTGAGTAACAACATTATAGTCCAAACCAGCTTTCACAAAACAATCAAATCTCTCCTGTAGCTCATCTCCCCTCCCCTGGAACTTTTTCAGAGCCCTCACCATCTCATCAGAATTCTCTATATACCCTAGCTTCAACAAGAATGCCATCTTCTCTGCATTCCTTGAATCCAGTGATACAAGCTCAATCCTACTATTATTGATTTTACAAGCTAAACTGAACAATTCCAAAGGCTCTCCCTTTATAATGTGACATAACTCGTCTCTTCCGATTCTCGATCTATTCCAAACAGCTCTAGGTCCTATCAGAGATGATGAACAGATAAGCTTCATGTGACACAGTAAAAAACTAACGATAAACTGCTTTTCCATTTTGATACATCTCAAGAACTTCATCGCCTCCAAAATTCTTTTTACAGATTTCTCTAATAGCATCTCTGGGTTGTCTATCACTAACTTATCGATTTCATTCATCTCAAGTCCAAGTACTTTATGGAGCTTTTCAAACACAATATAAGCTTTATTGCCAGAAGTTTCACTCACCAAATCTGGATAAGCTTTCAAAACACTACTCAACTTTTCCTCTTTAAACCCAACCTTATCAAGAAGCTCCATTGTCTCAAGAATCCGGCGCCAGTTATATGTTTTCCTATCAGACAAACAACGAGCAAGCCAGTCACATCCTATGTTTAATCCCTTCAACTTATTCACCACAGAAACAAACTCACCATCAATGCCACCAACAAGAAGCAACGGGCAACAAGTAACAACCTTAATAACTGTAGTCTTACTAAGAACCAAGCTCTCATAAGCTTCAAGTTTCGAAGCCAAAACTCCATTCTCGTATCCAAAAATCTCTCTTGCTTCTTTATACATTCGACCAATCTTGCCACGAGGAATCCCATAATAGCAAAGAACATGAAAGTTCACAAACATGACACCATCATCACTCAAAAGCACCAAGTCACGCTGAAGGAAACGTGAAATCTCAGATGGACGCAAACCCAAACTCTCGAGAAATGGTTCAAACTCGTTGATGGGATTGTACCTAAAAAACTTGGCCAACGAACGGGATATATCCTCTTTACGAGTATCATCAATCTTGGACAACAAACTCAAAACAAAGCTAGGAGAATTCTTACTTATATGCTCTGCATCAACAAAACTAAGAGTTCTAGTATGATGCAAGTAATCAAAGAGAGCTTTTTGAGCTTCGTTCTTCATAGCTTTAGAAACCCGATTCCCGAAAACCCTTGTTGGTGACTGAGACCAATGCCGTGAAGAACAGACAAATCTACCATTCTGATAACATCTCACTGTACTGTAAACATTATAAAGTTTGGACCATGAAACCTGGTTTTTATGAGCATTGAATTGAGCAATTCTTTCTATATTTTTCAAGAATCTGGGAAACATCATTGCAACCTAACAAATTAAGGTAAAAGAGAGGTATATCAAACACACCAATCCTAAAACCCAGAGGAAAAATAGTGATCTTTCTTTAACAAATCATCATCGAAAGAATTGAAATTTACCAGGAAATTACGGATTATATTAAAGCGATTGAATCCTCCATCTTCTCCTGATTTTGTAAAGGTGCCATCGCTCAGAACCTAAACCTTCCGTACCGTTTGTGATTTTCAGGCGACCGAAGGAAATAAATTACTAGTTGGTCCCTGAAGTCTTCCTAATATTGACCAAAATGTATGTATGTGTGTTTTTTTTTTGGGTTCTTAAAATCTTCTCATAGTGGTTGATTCATAATTTAATTGAGTGATTTACTTCAAATTTGCTATTTGATTTCTATAGAGTAGTGCAATTGTTTTTTTTGTTTGTTTGTAGAATGTAGATATATCAGCCAGCGTATATCCCGTTCAAAACAAAAAAAAAAAATTGAAACCCCAGATTATATCAAAAGCCTGAAGATGAGGAGATTGTTTGCGATTGCGTCGACGGCGAAGAGATTTGTTCGCCGGAATCTTCAGGGGAAAGGTAATCCTAGAACCGCTCCTTCTACCTTTGATCTTTGCTGGGGACGAAGAGATTTTTCTGGTCATAGTTATGATTATAGAGAGAAATTGAGAAATGGGCTGAGTGATATTAAATTAGACGATGCTGTTGATCTGTTCAGTGAGATGGTCAAGTCTCGTCCCTTTCCTTCAATCATTGAGTTCAGTAAACTGTTGAGTGGAATTGCTAAGATGAACAAGTTAGATGCTGTCATCTCTATGGGCGAGCAGATGCAAAAAGCTGGGGATTTCACACAGTCTTTATACATACATACAATATTCTCATAAATTGTTGTTTCTGCCACTCCTCTCAACTCTCTCTTGCTTTAGCAATTTTGGGGAAGATGGTGAAACTCGGCTATGAGCCCAGCATTGCCACACTTAACTCTCTGCTCAATGGCTTCTGTCACGGAAATAGGATTTCTGATGTCGTAGCTTTGGTTGATCAAATTGTGGAACTGGGATATCATCAACCTAATACTGTTACATTTAACACTCTTATCCATGGCCTTTTTCTTCACAACAAAGCTTCAGAAGCAGTGGCTTTAGTTGACCGGATGGCTGAGAAAGGATGTCTACCAAATCTGGTTACTTATGGTACGGTAGTAAATGGATTATGTAAGAGAGGTGATATTGATTTGGCTTTACATCTTCTCAAGAACATGGAACAAGGAAAGATAGAGGCTGATGTTGTAATCTACAACACAGTCATCGATGGTCTCTGCAAATACAAACATGTGAATGATGCACTCAACCTGTTCAACAAAATGGAAAGCAAAGGAGTTAGAGCCACTGTTGTTACCTACAGCTCCCTCATAAGTTGCCTTTCTAATTACGGAAAATCGAGTGATGCCTCTCGACTCCTGAGTGATATGATTGAAAAGAAAATCAACCTTAATGTAGTCACTTTCAGCGCATTGATAGATGCGTTTGGGAAAGACGGGGAAACTTTTAGAGGCTGAAAAGTTGTACAAGGAGATGATCCAATGGTCCATAGACCCTGATATTTTCACTTACAATTCATTGATCAATGGGTTTTGCATGCACGATCTCCTAGACAAGGCTAAGCATATGTTTGAATTCATGGTTAGCAAGGATTGCCTCCCAAATGTAGTGACATATACTACTCTCATAAAGGGGTTCTGTAATTCTAAGAGAGTAGAAGAAGGTATGCAACTCTTCCACGAGATGTCTCAAAGGGGATTGGTTGGCAACACAGTCACTTACACCACTCTTATCCAAGGTTTTTTTCAGGCTGGCGACTGTGATTCTGCCCAAATGGTATTCAAACAGATGGTTTCTGATCGTGTGCCTGCCAGTCTTATGACGTACAACATCTTATTAGATGGGCTTTGTAATAACGGGAAGCTAGAGACAGCATTGGTCATATTCAAGGACATGCAAAAGAGTAAAATGGAACTTAATATTATTACATATACTACTATGATTGATGGGATGTGCAACGCTGGTAAGGTGGGAGAAGCGTGGGATTTATTTTGTAGCCTCAGCCTTAAAGGAGTGAAGCCTAATGTTGTAACCTACACAACAATGATCTCAAGATTATGTAGGAAAAGCTTAATGCAAGAAGCGGATGCCTTGTTCAGAAAAATGAAAGAAGATGGGATTCTCCCAAATAGTGGCACCTATAATACGTTGATTAGGGCGCACCTTAGAGATGGTGAACTAGCCGCACCAGCAGAACTCATCAACGAAATGAGAAGTTGCGGGTTTGCTGGAGATACTTCGAACTTTGGCTTGGTCACTAATATGTTACATGATGGGAGATTGGACAAAAGCTTCCTCGATATGCTTTCCTAAAACAGTTTCATAAATCTCGAGAGAAAATCTGTGAGGTGAATTTGACGTTTTCGCTTCTGTTCAAATGAGAAGTTGTTGTAATATCTGATCACTATAAAATCTGACTTGATTATAAAGTATGACAGGTACTTGCTTTTTTGTTGAAAAATTGATAGTAGAGAAAATTCAGAACACTCCAAGTCCACGCTATATTGGTCAGGCCACACACCATTAGCATCTTATCAGCTTACAGAATTCCACGATTATCTCCTATAAGACCACCAAAAAATGGTGTAACCAATTCAATATGAGTTAAATAAAAGCTATGCAGTTCACAATAAATTCACACGGGAGGTGAGGAACAAAAACAAAAGTAATAAAGATTAGTGTATCAATACAGTAATGTTCGCGAAGCTTATACAAAACTGTAACCACATATCTATCTGCCAGCCCGTAAACATGAGAACATCCGTTAAGAAATAAGCAACATGAAAACTTAATTTACCTCATAGATGCGGCTTTCAAGGGAATATGGTTATTTGCTCTCTGACTATTCTCTCTGAGGATGACGAAAGTGTTTTAAGAAAGCATATCGAGGAAGATGTGATTCTAGAGAAGAGTGCGCTTGTGATCAAGATCCTCAGAAATAGTTTCGTAGTACTCCAGTGGAAGTCGTAAGATGATGACATTTGTTTTGTATCCACAATGATATGTTTTGTTTTGATGGTTAGCAAGAGTTGTTTATCCGAATGTAGTAGTGACATATGTATAATACAAAACCAAAGTACCAATCCGTATAGAAGTCAGAGTGAACCGGTCTGTTAGTAAAAATATGAAACAAAATCTTAATCGTCCAATCCCAAAATGATCCAGACACACTTGTTGAGACAACAATAGTCTTCAAAGTCTGAGAAGCTCGTTCCTACCATGAAGATTTAAGACTTCAATTGATGTTTGTTTTATGTAAGTTCAAATCGTTTCATTGTTTTCTTTTTCTTAAGTAGGTTTATTGATTGTTATATCTCTTTTTCTCTTTCATCATAATGCAAAAGTATTTTGTGATTGTAATCTGAAATACTCTTGTCTGGTTTCGAATTTGATCGTGTAGTGGAAACAGAGTTAATTACTAATTTTGTTTAGCTGTAATATGTTCTTTTTCTATACTATATATTGGTCATCAATTGAATTAGATTATAAAAACCGGAGTAATAGCTTAAAAGCTTAGCAAGAAAAACTGGGAAAAACATCAAACCCCAAGAAGAAATTTGACAAAACTACTTTTTCTTCTTCATCTTATATTCCTATTAATAAACCATTTAA
>NC_025702.1:3269607-3295773 GCF_000633955.1 Camelina sativa | reverse complement strand
TTTTTTTTTTTTTTTTTTTTTTTTAACTCTGATTTGATTAAAACATCAATGCCAACCATTGAGGAAAGTAAAATCAGAGCAAAACATTAGTAGAATCTGTTCCTATGCCTCACCGTTCTTGATCGATCTGATGCTGTAGCCAAGCAGGACCACCTAAGGCAAGGTAAGAATGAAGGCGGCTCTCTCGCGTGACACTAGATGCAATCGCCCTAGCCAAAGAATTGGCTTTCGGTGAAGAGAGCTTGATAGCAAACTCCCCTGTCACCCGTATTGCATTAATGATCTTGTCTAAATCAGAACGATATTTTGGCCATTTATCCGGACATTCTAAGGCCATCACCACCGACTGACAATCAGTACAAACTTCACAAGCCGTGCAGTGAAGGGTGGTAAGGCTTTGGAGACACCAGAGAAGACAATTAAGCTCAGCGCAGATCATGTTACTTCGTAGCAGGAATGCATCCCTCGCATGATACAGAACCTCTCCATTATGATACAGAACCACAATTTACTTTTGCTTTTTTTTTTGTTGAAACAAATTGATCATAGATCAAATTCAGAACACTCCACGCTATATTGGTCAGGTCACACACCATTAATACTATGATAAAGTTTTGATTAGTTCGATTCATTTTGGTATTTTTCATTTAACAAGTGAACATTATATATATACTAGAAGGCATCCCGTGCTACGCACGATTTTAATTATATTGTTGTTCAATTTTAGTAATTTAGAGATTATTAGTTTTTATTTGTTTACTCAGTAATGGTTATTTTTGTGATTTTAAAAATACTGTATGCTGATCATATTAATTTTTTTTGGGTTCATTTGTTTGATGTTATTTGAGTTTTCATTTTTGAGATACCCCTTTACAAAAATAACCTCTTTTTGAACATTTTCATTTTTTGCCACAAATTACAATATGTAAAATTTATTTTAAGAATTTTTCTAAGGTCTAGGTTCTCTATTTTACATTTAGGATATAGTTTTGATGGGATAAGGTTTAGTATTTGGAGTTTAGAATTTAGAATTTAGTCATTTTATACATAGAAAATTGGTATTATTGAAAATGAACAACATGAAAGGGTATGATTGAAAAGGGACATAGAAAAAGGGGTGTTTTTGAAAATGCGCTATTTGATACTAAGATTCCTAAAAATATATAATATACCAATATACAATTACCATATACTACTCACTATAGAAGTCAAATTAATCAGATATAGTATAGAAATTTGCAACTCATATCATATCATGAGATAAAAAGACATCACAAGCTTAACAACATGGTTTGTTAAGCATATGTAACATACAATATTCTTTTTTTTTATAATAGTTTAAAATACGTTTTTTTCTTTCTTAAAAATGAAGACTAATAAGAAACTAAATTTACAACGGAAAGACTCATATGGATCATCCAATAAGAAGAAGTTGCTTTACCACATGAATGCCCAAAGGAAAAAAAAATAGAGATTCTAAAATATAAGAAAGGAACAAAACCTAACATATTCAACTTATTAAATCATGATAGTTTATTTTTTTCATGATGTACCAACAAACACAACAACATGA
The DNA here is from genome assembly GCF_000633955.1 of Camelina sativa. Taxonomy (NCBI): domain Eukaryota; kingdom Viridiplantae; phylum Streptophyta; class Magnoliopsida; order Brassicales; family Brassicaceae; genus Camelina; species Camelina sativa. The sequence goes on along the minus strand of NC_025702.1, from coordinate 3,294,200 downwards.
AGTAAAAATAAAACATGGTAAGGCCCGACCCATAGGCCAAGCAAGTGAAGTCAAGGATTAGGGCATCAATTTTTCTGGAGCATATTTTAGACAAAAAAATTTAGGTCTTTTATGTAGCCAAAAAAAAATCATAAGTTTAGTTATTATTAGATTTTTTATATAAATTCAAAAAAATGTAGAAGTTCAAGTTTTATATAAGAAAACAGTATATTATTCATGTAGAAGTATCCAATTTACGGATGGAATTTTATTAGGTTTATATAAAAATCTATTTCATCTTTTGAATTGTTGGTGAATGAGCATTAGATTAATGTTAATTAAACTTGTTGTTACTGAGATTTAAAGTAAAATTCAATTTAGGAAAACAAATATGTATGTCTAATTTAAAACATTCCATATTCGAAAAGCTCTAAAACAATAATGAGTTATTAGGCAATATAATATTTATTTTCGTATAAATATTTAAATGAAGATGAAAACATTGAAAAGAGAAAGAAAAATTTGAGCAAGCAAAACGAACTACGATATGGAAATAATTTTTCTCTTAATATTTTTATAATTTTATTTACAAAGGGTTTTTAAAAAAAACATTGTCGTATGACATCCAAAATTGCCGGACCGACCCATGGAGAAAGTAGGGAAGACATACATAAACACTCTAATGAATAAATAAATTTGTCAAAGATTTTCATATAACTGTTTTTTTCGTAGTATTAATGCGAATAACAAACATGATAACNTATATATATATATATATATATATATATATATATATATATATATATATATATATATATATATATATATATATATATATATATATATATATATATATATATATATATATATATATATATATATATATATATATATATATATATATATATATATATATATATATTCAAAAATACCTATTGAAATTTGGAAAGACATAAGAATAATATAATTCTTCATAGGAATCTAATGACTGAAACTAAATAATAATGACTGAAAATTTATGTTAAAAGGAGAGTAATTAGAGATTTAATTCTAATTTTATGGAAAACGGAATAAATTCTACTTTTATGGAAAAAGAATTAGTAAGATTTAATGAGGAATAAATGAGTAAGCAATTATCAGATGATACAGAAAACATCCCACCATTAGATTATATAAGACTAAAGACCATAAACTAAGCATAAATGGATGCTACATGCATATATATATATATATATATCAGTTATTACTTATTTCAATGTTCTCAGTTAATTAGTTCAAAGTCTCTGTTATTTACTTTTTTTTTCCAGATGTTTGGCATAAACCATGAAATTATGCGTTCTCAGACGGTCACAATCAAATTCACTAATGAAATTATTTTCTAATGTAAGACTTATGGCAAAAACAAAATAAAGTATTCTTAAGAATGGTTGGAAAAGTCTGAAATCACTTTTTGTTTTGCTCTTCGTGTTCTTCAATGTGTGCAGCTGTGCATATATATATATAAATGATAAGTTGATAACTATGCTTCCACATCAATATGCAATTTCGATTGGAGCTTTGATGGTTTAGGCATGATGTATATCTTAACATCTATCATCTATGTCATTTAAATATAAATACACTATTACGTAATAAAGAATATTAGTATACTATTACATATTGGCACTTGGAAGACTAATGAGTAAAGTAATTTGGATCATTTAATTAGTTTTCTATTGTTTAGTATTTTTTTTTAATTCTTGATTTGTCTTCAAAAGTTTATGTATTACAGGCTGACTCTTTAATTTGATTGTTTTGGTTTGATTTATAAAAAAATATAAGAAGAGAAACACAATGAAGTAAATCTTGAAGCTTTAAAGTTTAAATTACTATTTGTACCCAAGGAACTAATTTTAAATTAGATCAATGTAATCTTTTCTATTTAATCTAATTTAACTTTTCATATATTTGTCGTTGATCAATTTCTTTGTGAGTTTTTTTTTTTTTGCAAATTTTCTTTGTGAGTCTTATGTTATTTATATATGTAAATTTAATTTATGTAATATTGTCAGCAAAAATGTGTCCGTGCATAGCACAGGATTAAATACTAGTATTATATAAGATATGTGTGAGCGTCATGAAGATGACTGAGACTGTGCTTTGTGTACTTCAATCTTCATTGTTAGGTCAACACAAGATCAGTTGTAAAACAAAGGTTTTTTTTTGATATTTTCCCTTTTATGGGCTAATCTTCTTAGTTATCTGATTAATAAATTTAAGTGTCCACTTTTGGTTATATATAATCTGGAAAGGAAACCTTCGAAAATATCAAAAAAAACCTTTGTTTTACAACTGATCTTGTGTTGAAAACCTTCGAAAATATCAAAAAAGCCGTGAACACTATGTTCCTCCCCGGCCAGATGGGCCTTGCCCCCAACAATTACAAAAACCCAAACAGAAAATCATAAAGAGTTTTGGGCCTGAAGTCTTGGATCTGACCCATCTGGTCGCAAGGACAAAATCGTCATTTTACAGAAGAACAAAGGAAGCTCTAGGTCACTGGTCCAATATATATATCAGATGTCATTGTCAGAAAAAGAGATTCACTTTTGGGGCAATTAGAGAGAAGGGTTTTTATATTCGTATTAACTGCGCTTAGCTCCTTATTTGGCGCCCACCGTGGGGCTAGACGGAATCCTTTCATTTGCCGAATAGAGTTTGAAGACAAAGTCGTTTTCGGAAAACCATTAACATGTCTCATACCGATCTTTCCAGCAACGAAGGCGTCGACTCTTCCGCACCACGCTCTCCCGCATCTCGCATCGTATCTCCCAGGCCAACCATATGGGGCCGCACCCGCTTGAGGACGAACCAGCTCCAAGGCAACAATCCAACTGACCGCAAAGCCGTAGGCGCTACGCGTGTCGCTCCAACCAATGGCTTAGCCAATGGCGCTATTCCTTCGGAACGTGTAGCCGTAGGCGAAAATCCAATCGACCGCGAAACCATAGACGCTACGCGTGTCGCTCAGACAAATGGGGTGGCTGACGACAATACTCCTCTTGATCGCGCTGCTAACGGTATCACCCCAACTGACCGCGCAGCCGCAGGCGCTACTGGACACGTGCGTAGAGGTGTCACTATCAATCAGGCCGCGCTCGATCAAGCTGTTCGAAGAACCCTGGACCGGATGAGTGGACAAGCTGTGCAAATGATGTCTCCAGGACCAACCAATCACTCAAGACGCCATAGGCCACAATCTGAAGCTCGACACGTGCGAGACGAAGACACGATGGCACCACGCATTCCACGAGCTGAACACAATACTCTGCGTGCTGAGCATAACCCTCCGCGAGCTGGACAAAACACTCTGCGAGTTAAACACAATATTCCGCAAGGAATGCACCACGCCAACGGAAGACCCCAACTTTCGTCAATCGTCATTGGACCCAATGGCGAACAACCGAGAGTGCATTTCCAAACTGACCAAATGCTCACGGATCAACGTGCTGGGCCGAATCAACCCGAGAGCGCAGAAAATCGCGCCCTGCAGCAGGAGCTTCATCAGATGCGAGCTCAGTTGAAGAAAATTACGTCGCAGATGCACCGCGTAACAAGCGCAGCACCAGAGCTCGAGAGTGTGCTAGTAGAGGCGCGATGTTCGCCTTTCACTACAAGAGTATCAAGCGTTAGACTAAGACGCAACCCCGATACCAACAAGAGACGGCCGATACCATACGACGGTAGGGGGGATCCCACTGTCTTCCTTAAGTCGATGTCCATACATATTGGTAGTTCGTACTTTTCACCAGAAGAGGAAGATGCGGGAAGTTGTCAAATGTTCGTCGAGAGCTTAACCGGTAAAGCGTTGACCTACAGATCAAAACCGGTAAAATGTTCGTCGAGTGCCTTTTGGACTGAAAAACGCACGAGCAAAACCTACAGATCTAATCATAAATAATCGATTTTAAACTGAATTTTAACCAAAAAGAGAGTTTTTTCCAGATCCGATTTCTTAGCCGAATATACTGAAATCGCGGCGGTTGGATGCCGCCGAGCGCTTTTCCGGCGATGAATCGGCCGCGGAGGCCAATTTTCAAAACAGGGATATAAACAAGAAAAAATAATTGTTGATCTGGAAAAAAAACTGCTTAATGACATGTTAAATCATATATGATGTGTATTTAAATTTGCTGATGTGTATTTTTTTTTTTTTGACCAAAATCGAAAAACTAAACCCAAGAGGTAATTTGTAATTACACCCAGACAATAAACATTTGAGCAATTATAAGAAAATTGTTAGATACGAGGAATAAACCAACTTTTGGATAACATTTGACTAATTTTTTCTAAATTAAATAATAAACCAAAATAATAAAGAGAATTTGTTAAAAATACCTTTTTTGAAATACCGCTTTTCAAAAATACTCTTTTTTTTGCCATTTTTATTTTTGCCCTCCTTTAACTTTTAATGGCCATTTTACCTTTAGATGAAAAATACTTTATTCAATAAAAATAAAAACAAAATTTTCCCACCAAAATCATTTCCGACATATTTTCCCGCCAAAAAATTTCGGAAAAATGTCCCGCCAAAAAAAAATTTTGATAAAAATTTTCAACAAAAACAATTCCCGCCAAAAAAAATTACAAGGTGTTTAAAATGTTTTATAAGGTAGAAACCTCATAAAAATCTTATAAACACCTTGTAAACGCTTTTACAAGATTTTGAAAAGAGATTTAAAAGGTTTTCAAAAGGTTTTTTAAACATTTTTTAAACGCTTTTACAAGGTTTTTATAATGTTTTTAAAACGTTTTCAAAATGTTCTTAAAAAGGTTTTTAAATTTTTTTTAAACACCTTGTAAAGGCTTTTACAAAGTTTTTAAAATCATTTACAAGGTTTTTAAAAGATTTTTAAACACCTTGTAAAAACGTTTACAAGGTTTTTATAAGGTTTTAAAAAAGTTTTTAAACACCTTGTAAACGAATTTACAAGTTTTTAAAAGCGTTTACAAGATTTTTAAAAGGTATAAATTTCAAAATTTTGGCGGAAAAAAAATAGTTTTGGCGAGAAAAAATTTTGATTTTGGTGGGAATTTTTTTTATTTTGGCGGGATAATTTTTCATTTTTGGCGGGTGTACATTCTTATTGTCATTCAAAAAATGAGTAATTTGATTATTTTGTACGTAAAGAGGGATAATTTTAAAAATGATTAACATAAAATATAAAGTGGTATATTTAAAAAGATATATTGGAAAGAAAGTATTTTTGAAAATTCCCCAATAATAAAACCCAAAACACTAACTCTTATCACATTGCATCAATCTAACCATGATGACGTAGCACTTGACTCCATCATATCTCTCACAGGTTTTGAGACACGGACAATCTCGTTAACCAACATATAATCAAATTCAGAGGTTGCCCGTCTTGAGGTTTCCCTAGAGAGATCATGTGGTGTTGATGGGTTCTGGCAAATGACAAAGTCAAATCCCCCAAATCTCTCACCCAAGATGATATGGTGATGTGACAAAGTATCTCCCATACTTTTGTTTTTGTTTGATGTTCTGATGATATGACAAAGATAACTATGATGGCCACCAATTTACATAAATTTTCCTTTCGGGCGTAAATGAATCTTCAAATAATGGAATACTAAAAACATATTGGTAAATGAGGCTGGGATACAAATAATTATAGACAAGTTCTATACGAAAAAAATTTGTGACCAAGTTTAATTATGAATATTTTAAGAGATTAACTCACAATAGAATTATGAATATTTTTTTCATTTTTGGGTTTCGTATAAATCTTTGTTTGCATATGTTGTTCCATTTGTGTACACTTTTTCTTTTTTTTTGACAATGCATTTGTGTACACTTCTTATGTAACTTTTATTTGGATTGTTGTATTGCATATGGTTTATATTTGTATATCTTCTTGTTTGATTAGCCTGAAGAATTTAAGATAAACATATGGTCCAACTAAGATTCAACGAAAAAAATCTATGGTTGTTTTCATATTAGTGGAACTAGAGCTTGACAAAAGTAAAGAACACATAGATAATTTATTGAAATGTGTCTTTGTGTACTTTTATGTAAATGAAAACTATGATTTACTTTATTTTGTATTTGTCATTGTGTCTATCTCTGTCATCTTTCAAATTTTTCAAAATGTGTTATTTTCTTTGTCTTTGTGTGAAAGTTCATTAAAAGTCACTGATATCAAAATTTTCTTTTAATTTAGTAAAAATTATTTTAAATGCAAATGTCCATTGCATATTGTGGAAGATAATGATTTAGTTGTGAGTGAAACACTGTAAATAGGAGTTCTTTGCTTGGTAATCAAAATTTATGCCAAAAAAAAAAATATATTTTAAAATGCAGTAAAATAAGGTAAAAAGGAACTGATGTATTTTATTTCCGTATAATTTAAAGAAATAACAGATATAATTGAGAGAAAACCTCTTTTCTTTCTCTCTCAAAGCGAAGCTTTTCTACAAAACCGTTTCCAATCTCCATAGATTCCGGTCGACGCTGGCTTCTCCGACGTCGGTCGGCCTTTTTTCTCTTTTCAGTCCTACAATTTATCTTTCTGCATAGTTATTAGATATTTATTTCGGCAAATCAATTCTCCGATTCTCCATTTTTTACTCCTTTGGCAAGATGGTGTGGACAGATCTGAGTCCATCAACTTTACTAGTACCATCCTGACTTGTGTTGTGTTTCATCACATCCAAAATTCATCGGGAGTCTTACCTTTGAGGCGGAAAAGGGTTGTGTCGTCTCTTCTCTGTCGCGGTTGGAATTTTTTCCAGATTCGCGTTTTCATTCTCTTCTTCTGGAAGAGTGTTTTTCTGACCCTACTCAAACCTCAGGCTAAGAGTAATTGTGTCAGTCTCTTTCAATCTCTGATTGATGGTTTTCGTTTCATCTCCCATATATGCTCTGTTCTTTCTAATCTGTATATTCACTACATGAGAAATAGAGAACAAATTAAGATTTGGGATCCGGGAGTTAATGTTGGTGATAACATTGTTTGGGAGATGAGTTTAGGACTTCATCGATTTGGCTACTGGTGTATAGTTGTATCGAAATTGAATGAGGGCTTGATCACATATAAGCGACAATATATCATTGATAATGGTCAGATATGGAGTTTGAAGAATGTTTTAACAAACCGTCGATGGAACTATATTGTCATGATAGGGTCACAAGAAATTAGTTTTATATGTGATGTTGCCCATGTGACGTTTTGGATTGAGGTTGCTCAATAGATGGGGACGATTCCTATGGCAATGATTTTACTTTTGCAGAGCCAACAACTTGTGACTATGATTATTCAAATCCCTAGCTTTTTGAGTGTTGTTGTTGATGGTGTTGGTGGAAGTACGAGATTACACAAAGTTTTGTGGCCTTCCCTGGTGAGTTTTAGTGTTTTGTTGAGTTTTATCAAGAAGATCTGCCCAAAGGATATTTTGGTGGAGAAACTATTCGTGAATATGTCGAAGAATGTTACAAAGTCAAGATATACAGAAAAGGCTCTGGTACAGAAGCATTGGTACCATTATGTCTACATTTCAGAGTTATGTTTGGACACATTGGGTTTACAGTTATGGTTTTGTAAAAAGTTCAGCCACAAGACGCTGCATGCAAATCATAACAAGGAAATATCAAATATGAAGTTGGACAATAACCGATCATATGAACAGTTAGCGAGTAAGACTACTCTTCGGAAAGCATCGTCAATCTCCCTTATGCTGTATTTTTCTTAGTATATGGCGCATACATATGCGTATGTAATAATTGTGTTACAGTAATTCTGTACAATGTCTTTGTAATTACTCTTTAAATTTAATGGAAGTTTGATTTGCGAAAAAAAAACAGATATAAGGTAAAATATTATGATATTGGAAAAAAAAAAGCATATATAAGGTAAAATATTATGATATGTGCTTAAAACATGTGCGAAATTCATGTTATTAGTTAACAAAATAGGGACATTTTCAAAAATACCCCATTTTCCATGTTCCTTTTTAAAAATACCTCTTCATGTTGATTATTTTTAAAATTACCCTTCTTTATGTACAAAATGACCAAATTATCCTATCTTTGAATGACAACAAGAATGTACAGTCACCAAAATCAAAATAAATTTCCCGCCAAAAATAAAAAAAATTCCCGCCAAAAATAAAAAAAAATCCCGCCAAAATTATTTTTTCCCGACAAAATCAAAAAAGTTTTCCGTCAAAAATTATTTTTTTCCGCCAAATTTTTGGAATTGATACCTTTTAAAAACCTTGTAAACGCTTTTAAACACCTTGTAAACGCTTTTAAACACCTTGTAAACGCTTTTACAAAGTTTTTAAAAACCTTATAAAAACCTTGTAAAAATGTTTACAAGGTGTTTAAAAACCTTTTAAAAACCTTGTAAACGCTTTTAAAAACTTTGTAAAAGCGTTTACAAGGTGTTTAAAAACCTTTTAAAAACCTTTTTAAAAACATTTTGAAAACTTTTTAAAAACCTTTTAAAAACCTTGTAAAAGCGTTAAAAAGGTGTTTAAAAAACTTTTTAAAAACCTTTTAAAACCTTTTAAAAATCTTTTAAAAATCTTGTAAAAACGTTTACAAGGTGTTTATAAGGTTTTTATGAGGTTTCTACCTTATAAAACCTCTTAAACGCCTTGTAAAATTTTTTTGGCAGAAAAAAATTTTGGCGGGTAATTTTTTTGGTCGAAATGTTTATCAAAATTTTTTTGACAAAAAAAATTTTGGTGGGAAATTTTTTTCAAAAAATTTTTGGCGGGAAAATATGTCGAAAATTCTTTTGGTGGAAAAATTTTGTTTTTCTTTTTATTAAATAAAATATTTTTCATCTAAGGGTAAAATGATCATTAAAAATAAAGGAGGGAAAAAATAAAAATTGCAAAAAAAAGGTATTTTTCAAAAGGGGTATATCAAAATGGGTATTTTTAACAAATTCTCTAAAAAATATATATGACATGACACTGATTTATCTACAATTACGGGTAAAACTTGACTAACTAGTATATATTTACTAAGTTTTCACCCGCGGTACACCGCGAGACTAAATTATAAATTATTGTATTTTAAATAATAATTTTTAATTTATTTAGTTTTCAAATTCTCAATTAATTAAATTTTATCTAATTAATTTATAATTTTGTTTAGAATATTTTTTCTTCTTCTTACGTTTTATACAGTTTATAACCTAGTTACATTAAATTTGTTATTAGGTAGAATATAAAATTTAAAACACTTAGTTTTGTTTTTTTATAATTAAACAGATGTATATTCTTATATGTTAAGTTAATTTTCTAAACTATGACTACAAATATATATTACATAAAATTAACTAATTGTTTTAGTGTTGGTTTTATAGTCCAAACCCGCCATGCTAGACGGATCACGCAACATGTTCAAAGATTTTTAATCCGTAAAAACTCATCACACAAACCCATGAACGTAAAATATATTATTTGAGGCTAAAAAACACTTTTTATCAAATCAGTTTTTAAAAATTTTAAAGAACAATACTTCTTCATTCACCTCCTTATAAAATAAAGAAATAAAATCTATATACATTTACAATTATGTTTGTTACTTTTTAAAACACTTAGTTTTTATAAAAAAAAATCAAATATAAATAGAGTTAATTGTGTTTGTTAAATTAATTATTTAATGTAAATAAGTGCCAACTTCAGGAGTTATTTTATAAATGTCTCAAAAAATGTATATATAGATATTGTTCATTGTTGTAAATATTTAACCAAGAGCAACGAAACTCTGAATCAGTGTAGAGTACAAACGTCTCTCTCGAATCATATACATAAAATAGTTTCTATGTTCTTTTATGTTCAAATCGTTTATAAAATAGTTGTCATGACAATGAACCAAAAGTAAGAATATAATGTGTTTGTTTTTGTATTTTGTGTATGTACATTGGTTTGGCAAAGAAGACAATGTATGGTGGGGCTTACGTGCTCCACAAAAATACATTTTAATTGGACGAAATGCAAGTAAGTACACACATTTTATGGTGCACTAATTGGTACGTCCTACAAAATATGATTATCTGTATATAATCCTCTTTAAATTGTTTGGTTAGTCTTTGATTAAGTAAAAATAAAAACCAAATTTGCGGGGAACCAACGGTTAGACAGTTAAGTGGATGAGTCATGTACACCTCAGCATCACCTTGTTGTCCTCATTTTCGTCTCATGACTCTTCCTTATTTTCTGGATCTATTAATTTCTGCATTATTATTAACAAACATATTTTCTTATATAAGTATTTCTACATTTCTCACCATACATTACAACCTATTAATATATTGCGTTAGTTTGAAATTAGGTGACGAAAATTCCTTATATCAAAAGACAAAAGTGAATATAGTTCGATTCACTACAAGAAAACAACCGATTTGTGATGGAAGAATTTATCGCAAGTCCTTCGCAAATCAACAATCACAAGGAATTTGCGAGAAACAATGATTCCTCGCAAATCGCGTCTCGCAAATTAAATATATCGCAAATCTCTCGCAATTTTTGCGAGGAACTTTTTCCCTCGCAAACGCCTCGCAAATTGCGAGGTTCACACTCCTCGCACTTCCCTACCCGTTTGCGAGACACCTCTTGACTCGCCAATCTGAAGCAGTTTGCAAGGAATAAAATCCATCGCAAATTTGTTGCAAGATTCAACCCTCGCAAATTTTAAAATGAAATATAGGTTTGCAAATTCTGGTTTAAATTGAAATTAATCCAGAATTAGGAATAAAATGAATTAGGAATATAATGAATTAGGAATGAAAATTGAATTGAAAATATATTAAAATTAAATTGAAATTAAAATTAAAATTAGGAATAGAAGACATAAAAATTAAAATTAAAGTTAACTTGTCTTGACAAAAAAATTACATTAGAAAACATAGTCTTTAATTGAGAAAATTGAGAGAGAGGTGATAAAAGGAAGAGTAATTAAAAAGATTGAGAGAGAGAAGTGATGTTTCTGGTTCCAGTTCCGCTACCAGCGTTGGTTTCTGTTCCATCGGTGTTGCCCTCTTCTCCGGCTACTGGGTTGGCTTCTGGGTTGTTCATTGTCGGGTTTCGAAACTTTGCAGCAAACTCAGGATCTTTTTCAGCGAGATAGTCGAAATAAGCATCATAGCTATGCATCCTTTGTGCACTCTCTTGGATTTGACTCGCTTGAGTCTGAATACATTCCTCAGCAGCAGCTAGTTTCTGAGCCAAAATGACCGGATCATTAGCCGGAGACACAGGCGGCGGTGGACAGCTACTTGAAGAAGACGCTTCAAATTGCATTGAACCAACCCCGAAAATCCTGTTTTTTTTCTTAGGAGCAACCTAAGAACAAAACAAAAAATGAACTTGTAAGTTAAACATATGAACTTGTAAGTTAAACATAAGAAAGAGAGACACAACTATCCAATGAAAATTTAACCAAGCAGAAGAAGTACTCTACATTACTATACGATTGGCAAACCAAGTAGAAGCAATACTAAACTATATGATTGCATCTATACAAAGTATATAAAGTTTACAAAACTTACCGATGTGTAAATTTTGTTTTTAATATGAATGGGCACCCCATCACTCTCTCCATTGTCCCATGTACAAAGCTCAGATTCCAACTCTTGAATCTTAGATGACACCTCGTTGAACAGAGACTCGGACTTTCCATCCGTAAATGACCCATCGGGCTTTCGATGTGTATCTTTTAAGATGAGTAGAAAGTCAGGAGTTAACTCACCGGTCCGCTCAGACTGAAATTAGAGAAAAAGAGAATATATTAGCCAAATAATAATTGTGTATAAGGTAAAAGAAAGCCTAATTTAAATAACTACACTTACATGTTTCCGAGCACGAGCTTTAAAAGAAGTTTGGCATGAGTGGTGCTTATCTATTCCGGTACCCCCTCTGGGTCATCATATCAAGCATTACGGCTGTTGATGCTCTTGATTTCGGATTTGGGATCAAGCCAATACTGAACCAGGCCTTCCCATACTTGAGGATCAATCCACCGTGGCTTTGCCTCATCACCTTTTCGCTTCCACTTTAGCTTCCACCTTGACACTTGATCACACATCCTCTCCTTCAAATTGGCTTCAAACTCCTGCCTTACTCTCTCATTAATGGCTCAGTTCCAATTATATGTTTGCTTCCAAGAAAACAAAGTATATTAGTCTGAGTCAACCACAAAAATAAAGTATATGTAAAACTTGAAAACAAAAAAATGACTTACCGCAAAAGTTCCATACCAACGGTCAACCACTGCACTTGGCGTTTGTATCCAATTGGCATGGGGCTCTTTGAAACCTCTTTTGAAGATGCTTCATATAGTAGAAGCAACAGCAGGATCTTGATCAAACCTTCAAACATACGGAGAAACAAAGAATATGAATCAACCTTAGAATTCAAAAATGAAATTAAAAACATTAAAATTCTAATATGAAATCAAAAACATTACCAGAGAGTTCCTTGAGGTCGGCGCGGATCTAGCCTCGTTAAACCTACACGCCCAGGACTATCGAGCAATTCTTCCAGAGTTAGACTGTTCAGTCGGACAGAAGCTCCAGTAGAAATCGAATGAGCAGGTGGAGACGTACCAATCTCTGGATCCGCATTAGTAGGGGGTGGTTGATGAGAGGGCCGTGGTTGTTGAGAGGGCAATGATTGTTGAGAGAGCAATAGTTGTTGAGAGGGCAGTGGTTGTGACGTTGAACGACGGTTATTTTGGACCGCCGCTGTGTTCTGAGAACCGGCGGAACCCCGACTATGGTTTGAACTGGTGGGTTTGGTACACGTTGATTAGTGAGAAACTTTGTGTAATCATTACCATGAAACATCTACAATAAAAATCAAAGTAAAATTAGTCAGAAAAATCAAAGTAACAATTGAAATTGAACAAGTAAAATTCAAACAGTTCAAATTAAACAATTAAACAACTGAACTAAAATTAGGGTTTGGAAACTACCTTGACGGAGAAGTGGAGAAGACGGAGAAGGAGATCGGGAAAGCCGGAGAAGATTGAAACAGAGCCGAAATAGAAATCTCTTTACGGAGAAGACAGAGAAGATAGGGAAGACACGGAAGACGGAGATCGGGAAATTGGGAAATCGAGAGGAGGTAGAAGACGAAGTAGATTGAAACAGAGATTTGAGGGAGAAGGTTTGAGAGAGATTTTGTGCGTCTAGGGTTTGTGCGGCTAGGGTTTGAGAGAGAGAGAGTTTGAGCTTCGCTCAAACCGAGTCTGGATTGTATATATAGATATTTTGTAACCTCGCAAATCCCTCGCAGATATTACGACGGACTAACTACGGTCCCTCGCAAATCACTCGCAACAAGCCGACAAACTGACCAATAATAATACGCTAAACTTTGCGAGAGATTAGCGAGGAATCATCGCACATCCCTCGCAAACGTGTCACAAGACGCCGACAAACTAACCAATTAAAATGCACCAGTTTAGCGAGGGATTAGCGAGAACTCCTCGCACTTCCCTCGCAAATCTATTTAACCAAATTCATAAACTAAGGATTAAATTTTTCATAAACTCAAGAACATGCAAAGAGAAAAAGTAAGTAATAGTCATCACATCTCCTAATAAAATTTACTCAATCAAAAGCTCAAAAGAAATCCCTAAACATATATATCTTATAAACCCTATTGCCTAAACAACACTTACCAACCCTATACCCTAAACAACATTTATCAACCCTATACCCTAAACAACATTTATCAATAACCAATCAAAAGTTTCTTGTCTCTTGATGTTGGTTAGTGATGCTCTCCTTTAATTTGAAAATGTTAATGATCATCACTAACCATATTAACATGTTAATGAAAATGAATAAATACATTTGCGAGGGAACCGTGAGGCAGTAGCGATGGATTAGCGAGAACTCCTTGCTAATCCCTCGTAAAGTGCGAGAGATTCGCTAGCGCGCATACCAAATCCCTCGCAGGTCCCTCGCAAATCTATTTAACCAAATTCATAAACTAAGGATTAAATTTTTCATAAATTCAACAACATGCAAAGAGAAAAAGTAAGTAATAGTCATCACATCTCCTCATACAATTAACTCAATCAAAAGCTCAAAAGAAATCCCTAAACATATATATCTTATAAACCCTATACCCTAAACAACACTTATCAACCCTATACCCTAAACAACATTTATCAACCCTATACCCTAAACAACATTTATCAATAACCAATCAAAAATTTCTTGTCTCTTGATGTTGGTTAGTGATGCTCTCCTTTAGTTTGGAAATGTTAATGATCATTACTAACATTATTAACATGTTAATTAAAATGAATAAATACATTTGCGAAGGAATTGTGAGGTAGTAGCGAGGGTTTAGCGAGGGCTTAGCGAGGGATCTGCAAGGACAAGTAAGAAATCCAACGCAATTTGGAAATTCTTTATAAAAAAACAACAAAAAGTAAAATTATTCAATCAAACCCATTACATTATCATCATTAGAATCTTCTCCATCACCGGACTCTTCGAATTCGTCTAACATCATCATCCGGAATAAGTCATCGCTAATCCGTCGCAATATTGCGAGGGATTTGCGAGTTGTTGCGAAGAATTTTCTTGGAGTCGCAAATCTGTGTTAACTCCCTTGCAAATTTGCGAGAGATTTATCCGTCGTAAATTTTGCGAGGGAATTGCAATTGCTCTCGTGTTTCTAGTAATTGACTCGCAAAGCTGTCAAATTGGCGAAGTCATAGTGCTGTCGCAGATTTCCGTCACAAATCAACTGTTTTTTTGTAGTGATTATGTCTCTAGATGTAAACTGTTAACTTTTCGTTACTAGTTATATATATATATATATATATATACTTTTGAATATTTTATAAAAAAGCTTTTACGAGTATATATATATATAGTATTTGGTTTGATTGGTATTTCCAATAACTTCATTTATAAATAAAGCATTTTAGAGTTTATTAATCAAACTAAGGGGTAGAAAAAAAGTGATTAGAATAAATAGTTGGAAAAAGTCATGAGAAAAAAAAAGGCGGTTTCCAAACGCTAGAAAAAGGTAGTTGTAACAATCAGTTGGACGGTTATACTACTTCTGCTGAGAGATTAATTGAATGTTAATATCCTAGATCATGTCTGATTAAAAAAAAAATCAGTTTGGTGAGAATCCTCTTAGTCTCTCAAATATATTATTTTAATAAATTTTGTATAATTTTATTTTTATTTAAAATTTAAACTAGAAATAAAACATATAACAAATTAAATTATTACAAGTGTTTAAATAATTCTCAGGATCTCAAAATCTCTCAAATGAGAGACTCACTTTATTCTCTCTCTCACTTTTTATTATTTTATAACTGTTTTTAGGTGAAAAACTCTGCAAATGCTCTCATGACGACTGTTAAAATTTATTATTTATCAATTTTAATTTTAAAAAATTTAATATATTTTTTGTATTTTTAACAGTTACTTATACAGTAGAACCTCTATAAATTAATACTCTTTCAATTAATACTCGTTATAAATTAATAAAATTTTCTGGTCCCGAGTTGAACCAGTGTAAAAAATAAGACAATTCGATAAAATAATAAGATAATATTTTTTTTGAAAATCCTATGTAAAAATATAGAGCCAATAATATCATAAATTAATAAAGATATAATATATATATATATATATATATATCTAAGAAAATTTAGTGAAACATGACTCTATTGTTGTTTGTCTATTCTTGAATTTGCATTCTAGTTGCAGATTATCTCTAATCTTTTTCATTGTATTAAAAACTTTTAATGTTGTCTTATCAAATAACAACAAAAATTGAGAAGAGTAGTTGCGGTAATTGTTTTTTACATGTAATTGGTTCTAAAGGCACCGCAATATGTTATTCGACTTCATCATTACCATCAAAGATAATACCAACATTTTCTTCTTAACTTCTAACATTTATCGTTTTCATCTAGATAAGAAGCTCTATTAACATCAATCATATTATGATAGTCAAGATTATAAGTTAAAAAAAATATATTAAAATGTGAATCATAACAAAAGTATCTTATTTTGTAATTTTCAAAATTTTCATAAAATTATGAAAATAAAATAAAATAAAATTTTATTAATTTATCGATAAATTAATAATTATTAATTTATTGATAAATTAAAACTTCTATAAATTAATAAAATTTCATGGTCCCGACCTTATTGATTTATTGAGGTTTTACTGTATTTTAACTTGTTTATGTTATTTTTTATAGAAAATATACTATGTAAATGTTTGTTACTAATTACTGCTATTATTTAACAAATCTTTTAAAATTAACTAAGGTTTCTTTTCTACTATATTTGATCTTCGTCTCGTTAACCATCTTTATACAACCGTTTTTACTGCTTTGTTCAAACGAAGTAACAATCAAACCCATTATTATGATAATGATCATTAAAAAGCTTGTGGTGTACTGGTATCTAACAGTACTTTATTCCACGTGAGACAAAGTGCAGTCCATTCGAAGCTAGTGTGACATCAAATGTAAAACTACGTAATCTAAAATATCACATGAAAAGTACATATAAAACTCCCTATTAAACTTAGTTTATCAAATACATTATTTATATACTATTTCTTGCTTTCAAAGCACAGCTAACTAATAAATAAGGGTTATTCAACCCTAATTCGTCTCTTTAAATACCAAAACTAACTTCACACAAAACATATACAAAATCAAACCTTTCATATTACATCTCTTCTTCTTTTTCACCATTTTTGCAAGCGATGGAAACCAGAACAAATGTTTTGTTTCTCTTCCTACTCATCATCACAATACTGTTAAACTCCACCAAAAAAATCCAAGCACGTCAACATAAAAACCCTAGTTCCTCCTCATCTTCTTTTCTTGTTCTTGCCTTGACCAAATCAAGTGCTTCTCTTCCCACACCAATATCCCAACCCCAAGAAAGGATCAAGAAGCCATTAGAATCATCACTAGATGTTGTAGTAATGGAGCCCTTGAGAGAAGTGAGAGATGGTTATTTGATAACCTTGAACATTGGAACACCTCCACAAGCAGTCCAAGTGTACATGGACACAGGAAGTGATCTCACTTGGGTTCCATGTGGGAATCTAAGTTTCGATTGCATTGATTGTTATGATCTCAAGAACAACAATCTAAAATCATCATCAATCTTCTCTCCTCTTCATTCATCTTCATCTTTTAGAGCCTCTTGTGCTAGTTCCTTTTGCGTCGGGGTCCATAGTTCCGACAATCCTTTTGACCCTTGCGCAATTTCTGGCTGCTCTGTAAGTATGCTTCTCAAGTCCACTTGCGTACGACCTTGTCCCTCCTTTGCTTATACTTATGGTGAAGGTGGTCTTGTCTCTGGGATACTCACGAGAGATATATTGAAGGCTCGAACCAAGGAAGTCCCAAGGTTCTCTTTCGGTTGTGTAGCATCCACTTACCGTGAACCTATTGGCATAGCTGGATTTGGAAGAGGTATACTCTCTCTCCCCTCGCAGTTAGGCTTTGTTGAAAAGGGGTTTTCTCACTGTTTCTTGCCTTTCAAGTTTGTCAACAACCCTAACATCTCAAGCCCATTGATACTAGGAGCCTCAGCTTTATCGATCGATCTCACCGACTCTTTACAGTTTACTCCCATGTTAAATACTCCAATGTACCCCAACAGCTACTACATCGGTTTAGAATCAGTTACAATAGGCACATATATCACGCCCACACAGGTTCCTTTAACCTTAAGACAGTTTGATTCACAAGGAAGCGGAGGAATGTTGATCGATTCGGGTACAACTTACACACATTTACCCGATCCTTTCTACTCGCAACTCCTCACAACTCTCCAATCAATCATCACATACCCGAGGGCCACGGAAACTGAATCAAGAACAGGATTTGATCTCTGCTACAAAATCCCATGTCCTAACGACAATCTCACTAGCCTCGAGAACGATGCAAAGATGATCTTCCCTTCAATTACATTCAATTTCTTGAACAATGCAACCTTACTTCTCCCTCAAGGTAACTGTTTTTACGCAATGAGCGTGCCTAGCGACGACTCCGTGGTGAAATGCTTGTTGTTTCAAAACATGGAAGATGGAGATTATGGACCGGCCGGAGTTTTCGGGAGTTTTCAGCAACAGAATGTGAAGGTAGTTTATGATTTGGAGAAAGAGAGAATAGGGTTTCAAGCTATGGATTGTGTCTTAGAAGCTACTTCACATGGACTCAACCAAGGCTCATGAACAAAAAAAAGTTACTATCTTTTGAGTTGATTTTAGAGCTGTTTGGCGCTTCTTCTTTTGTTTGTTGTTGTTATGTTCTTATTTCACTGTTTCGATGTCTCTTTGTATTTGTTGAGAGCTTTCTTTTGATTAAGTAATGTTTTCGAGTTTATAATTAATTTTCTTCTTTTGGATTAATGATTAGGGTCTTGAGCTGTAGACTTTACCAAATATAGAGAATGAGTTGGAAGGTGGAACTTATGAACATGTCGTCGTGGGATACGAGGTGTATTATATATTGAGATGTATAAAAGACAAAATTATATGATCTGTTAAAACTTAATTGTTTATACTACATCACAAAGCATACATGCATACACACAACACAGTACACATGCAAACAATATATATATATATATATATATATATATATGCGCCAAACACTAAATGTTTTAAACTAATGAGAATTGTTATTTTTGACGGATTTTCATTTTCATTTCTTTTCTGAGTGATATTTCGATATATATATAAGTAGGTAGAACCTAGAGGGATAAGAAAGAATATCGTTGGATGAAACATTTATGATATGCCAAAATTTTACCATTAATTTATGTTAAATATAATAGAATGAACATTCCACTAAAAATAAAAAATAAAACCATACCACTCAGAAAAGAATAGTTGGCATAAATTTATTCATTTATTTACTATATCTCATTTACTTATATCGCATTCATTTTTATTTCATATATTATTTTTATTTTTTTGATCAAAATTGTTATTTTCTATTTTTTACATTTATTGGTCCATATTCTTATGTATATAATAATTAAAAGTAAATAAACAAGGGCAATTCTCACAAATTTTAGTGTTTTGTCATTCATATTTAAAAAAAAATTAAAATAATTTTCTTAACTTCAACTATACATAATTTGGGTCCACTGATGAAAGCCCATAATCGAAAATTTAAAAAACGTGCTTTGTGTCTAGAAAACGATACGTAGTTCGACAACAAAGAAGTTTAATGACTTACAGTTGATTCCTTTATAATATCTTCCAGTTAGGTACCAAAACATGTAAAATAGTCCAAACCGTCCAATACGACTTCATGACCGACACAAAAACTAAAACACACGCCCAGTTTTGACGCATTAACTTCACCACTTCTCTATTTAGGTGCGTGAGTCTGAGACAACAAATCTACTATTGAGGATTTTGCTAAGATCAGTTTGCTACAATGATAAATTGTATTTTGACAAAATTTGTGTCTACTTCCAAGACAAATATCATCAATAACTAACTAGTAATCCAAAATTTAAAACGTTAAAATATATAGTCATTACTTGTCCAAGTTTTATTGTTAAACCAACGACTACGAAATAAGTAAGTCACTAGTTACTATAGATATTTATCATCAATTAGTTTTGAGTTAAAAACAATAATCTAATTAAAAGTTAAAATAATATCTACCTTTAAATATTAAACATAAAGCAGTGATATATAACAATATATGCTCTATAATTCAATTACTGCTAACTCGTTTTATTTATAAAGGCTATCATCGATAATAATACCTTGATTGTTTCTAGTTTTAATTAGAATTAGATCTCAAAATCTCATTTTTAACCCAATCAAATTTTTTTGTGAAAATAGATTCCCTAGTTTCTCAACAATTTTCACTAATGATCCAAAAACCAAATATTATATTTTTTTAAAGCGAGACATTTCTTTTTTTTACAAAATTCAAAAACTAAAATTTAGAATCTAAAAGTTAAAAACTATAATTTAAAATCTACTTAAAAACCATTATACATTCATGGCCTAGTTGTTTTTTTTTTCCTTAACAACAACATGACCTAATTGAAAACGGTTACAAGGAAACTTACCAATGCGATCACTAATTTCTGGTGGAGTTCTTCTGAAGATTCAAGAAGGTTACACTGGATAGCCTGGGATAGGCTATGTGATCATAAGCTGGAAGGTGGTCTGTGCTTTCGATGTTTGGATGACTTTAACACAGTGTTGTTAGCCAAACAACTCTGGCGGCTGATCACAGTCCCAGACTCATTATTTGCAAAGGTTTTTAAAGGTCGCTATTACAGGCACTATGATCCTTTGGATCCTATTAAATCTTATTCACCGTCTTACGGATGGCGGAGTATGGCATTTGCTCGCTCTCTGGTACACAAAGGACTCATTAAACGGGTAGGATCCGGTGATTCCATCTTAGTATGGTCTGACCCCTGGATTCCTGCCCAATCCCCAAGACCAGCATTGCGTTCGGGATCGCCCATCGATCCTACGCTTAGAGTTGAAACTTTCATCGACAAGAGTTTATGCTCTTGGAACTTGGCTTTGCTTTCGGCCTCTTTTGAGCCGGAAGATGTTGGCCTTATTTCTACTTTACCTCTTTGCAATCTTAATACACCGGATAGATTGGGTTTGCACTTGACAAAATCTGGCTTGTACACCGTTAAATTTGGTATAACGCCTTGCGTCAAAAACCGGAGACTAGTTTGACGGTCTTTAGGCCTAATATTGTACCGCTTCAGGCCTTTGTTTGGAAGCTTCGCTGCCCACCAAAAATCCGGCACTTTTTGTGGCAAGCACTGTCGGGATGTGTGGCAACGACTGCTGATCTGCGGCGTCGTGGTATGGGCAATGATATGGAATGTGCACGTTGTGGAGTCACGGAAGAGACAATCAATCATGCTCTCTTCCTTTGCCTCCCGGCATGGCAAGTGTGGGCTTTATCCTCCTTCCCGACATCGTCGGGTGGTTTTCCTTCAGAATCTATCTATGCAAACATGGATACATTATTTTGGAGATCTCAGCAGGTCCCATCGGTGGAAATTTTTCCGTGGATTATTTGGTATATCTGGAAGGCTAGAAATGATAAAGTTTTCAGTAATTTGGACTCCAACCCTTTAGCAGTTTTAAAAATAGCGGAGGAGGAGGCCAAGCTTTGGTTTTTGGCTCAGAAGGACCCTCTAGGATCCTCCGCCCAGGAAGGCCCTCGGCCGATCCCTAGTGCTACAGTTAATAATATGGCAGCAAGCAGTAGAAACAGCTACCACTGCTTTGTGGATGGATCTTGGAAGGGGGCTGATCAGTTTTCTAGTAGAAGATGGTATTGCATTTCTCCTGAAAGGGAATTTCCCACTATGGGTACATCAAATTCTCGCTGCAGCTTATCTCTCCTCCACGCCGAAATGGAAGCCCTCATCTGGGCAATGCGATGTATGATTGGTGCGGATAATGAATAAGTAGTTTTTTGCGGATTGTTCTGATTTGGTGAAGATGGTGTCTTCGCCAGCTGAGTGGCCTGCTTTCAAGACGTATCTGGATGTTATTGAAGAAGACAAGGAGGAATTCTTATATTTCTCCATAGCCCTAATCCCTAGATCACAAAATGGTAGTGCGGACAAACTAACACGACGAGCTAGAATGGAGTCGCATCAAATTACCTATGTGAACGGTTTTCTCTCTAATTGGCTTGTTTGAGCTGATCTTATACTTTGTTATTAACCTAATTGTTATTAACTTATAATTAACTTTTTGCTAACTACGAAATGTGTATGAAATGCTAACTAAAGTATACACAATTGTCGACATTATTATTAGTAGTACCCCCTGTTCTAAAAATCGGTCAAGGCGGCCGATTCCTCGCCGGAAAGACGTTCGGCGGTGCCCGGGCGCCGTGATTTTGTTCTAATCGGAAGTTGAAAAAAAAAACAAAATTTGCTCTTTAAACTTAATAAATCAAATGCATTTGAGTAGATCTATTGATTTTAAGTAAAATTTTAAAGAAAAAGAAAGAGAAAAGTGAACAAACTGAAGAAAAAAATTCGACCACCAGAAAATGACTTTTATACCCTCTATTAAGATTTAAGATAAAAAAACAAACCAAAAATGTATAATTTGGGTTTGAACTCATGACCTTTAGAGTCATATCAACAATCAGAACCACTGGACCAACTCTAGTTTCCATCATTTATATCTACATAACTAATATATATACATAAAATGGAGAAAAAACCTAAAACTAGTACTCGATTAATCCCTGTTTAATTCCTGATTTTCTCTTTAGGCGCTAGGTCCATCCAGACCGCCCGACTAGTGTCTAGCGATTTCTAAA
Organism: Camelina sativa; assembly: GCF_000633955.1. Taxonomy (NCBI): domain Eukaryota; kingdom Viridiplantae; phylum Streptophyta; class Magnoliopsida; order Brassicales; family Brassicaceae; genus Camelina; species Camelina sativa. The sequence goes on along the minus strand of NC_025702.1, from coordinate 3,271,840 downwards.
ACAAGGGTAGTACGAGACAACATCGTCTACAGTTTACTTTTGCGCGGTGAACCATGGAGGAGCGTATTTTTGCTTTCGGTGCTGCTTCTAGATGTATTATAGATAAATTTAGGGGTTTTATCGTAATTTCATTATTTTTGTGGGTTTTTTTTATTTTATTTTACTTATTTTACAAATATCAAAGTCTCTCGTGTCGTAATAATCACGAGCCGTATAATATTTGTTTCTTTGATTTTTTCTTCCTTCTCTACTTTTTTTTTTGTTTTTGCTATCGTCTTCGAGAGAGAGAGAGAGAGAGAGAGAGATTTGGTTGTTTGTTGACGAAGCTTCTTCGGGTCTCTCTTCTTCTTCTTCTCCGTTCTTTCGATTGTCAACGCGTTTCATCTTCAATTTTGCTTTTCGAGCTTCAAATACTGTTTATCAGATCAAATCAATAATTCAAATGGCTAGCTCTGGAAACAAGAACATCAACGCCAAATTGGTCAGTCTGANGATTTTTCTTTTTTTTTTTTTTTTTTTTTTTTTTTTTTTAGAGAATTTTTTTTGATTCAATCGGCGTGGTTCTTCCAATTTTGGGGAATTTGAACCGAATTTTCCGATCCGAAATTGGGTATTTCTAATCGTTTCAGAAATCGCATGATTTAAAAGTATAAAACTAGGGTTTGGAGTAAAGGTTGTAGATTTATTTGGATTATTATTGTATTTTTAGGGTTCTAACGAGTCAAGCTAAATTAGTATGAAGAAGAACCCTTTCTTCTGCTAATTTGAAATCCCCTAATCTGTTTGTATAATGATTTGCTTATCTGATGCAATATGTGAACCATTTGGATATTTAAGACACTCTCATGGAATGATTATGGTATTTAATAAGGATGCTTGGGGATACTTATTACCACCTGTAGCGGAAGACAAGTCTGTTTTGTTCACTTTTTGTTTTTTTTTGTTTAGGTACTAAACTTTGGTTTAAGTGCTTCAGGTATTACTTGGAGATGTTGGGGCTGGTAAATCAAGTCTTGTGCTGCGTTTTGTTAAAGATCAGTTTGTTGAATTCCAGGTTGGTGGTGGCTTTTTTCCCCTATCTGCCTTCTGTGGTTTATCTTGACTTTTCTATCATACTTGTTGTGTTTTGTGTTACAGGAATCGACCATTGGTGCAGCTTTTTTCTCTCAAACACTGGCTGTGAATGATGCCACTGTGAAGTTTGAGATATGGGATACAGCTGGTCAGGAACGATACCATAGCTTGGCTCCAATGTACTACAGGGGTGCAGCTGCTGCAATTATTGTCTTTGACATTACTAATCAAGTACGAAACGAAACTCACAATCCCATGCTTTAGTCCTTAATGCACTGACTTACTGATCAGCGGTGGACTTCAATGCCATCTTAAGGCTTGGAGAATAAAACTTAGGTTTGCTTAACTCTTGTTTTTCTATTGACACAGGCCTCATTTGAGAGGGCGAAGAAATGGGTCCAGGAACTGCAGGCACAAGGTATTGAATGGCTGAACTTGGTTTATGTTAGTTGTTGTGGTTTATTAGCTATATGATAATTTGCTTATTGTTTTCATGTGATCAGGTAACCCTAATATGGTGATGGCCCTTGCTGGAAACAAAGCTGATTTATTAGATGCTAGGAAGGTGTCTGCAGAGGTAAACCAAATCTTCCTTTCCTGTTCTGTCTGATTTTGCTTTTTCAATGCCAAAAAATATTTGTGATGAAATTCGAAAGTACCGGGAAAACATGTTTACGGGCACTTTGGGGTTGAAATATTCTATTGCAATCCCTACGGACTTGGTTGTTTTCTTTACTGAGTTGTGTTTTTAAGTAGTTTTGTTATTGTCATTTGCAGGAGGCAGAAGTATATGCTCAAGAGAACAGCCTTTTCTTCATGGAAACCTCAGCGAAGACTGCAACAAATGTCAAAGACATATTCTACGAAATCGGTGAGTCATTCTTACATCAAGATAGCAATTTCCAACAATTTAATTTTCCACTAAATCCCGTTGCACTTTTTTTTGTTTTTTTTTCTTTTGTTAAAACCGCTACAGCGAAGAGACTACCGCGTGTTCAGCCAGCAGAAAACCCAACAGGAATGGTTCTCCCAAACGGACCAGGGGCTACAGCAGTGAGTTCATCGTGTTGTGCTTAGTTTCGTACCTTAAGAGAGATCTCTTTTGGTTAGTCACATAGTAGAGAAGAACATCGAGACTTTATGTGTTTGCTTCTTCGTC
>NC_025702.1:3256419-3269439 GCF_000633955.1 Camelina sativa | reverse complement strand
AAAAAAAAAAAAAAAAAAAAAAAAAAATTGTGCTTTCGTTTATATTTGAAGAAGAAAATATGCTTCTCTCTTTTGCATATATATTTTCTTAACAGAGATTCTATAAATTACTAGAAATGTTGTTTTAGAAGAAAATAACCTTTATATCTTTTCTTAAATCATACATACATGAGGCACGACAAAGGTGTAAGCATATCGTGGAGCGGATCAAGAAGTGGCCGTCTCCGTAACGTCTTGGACAGAGATGTGGTAACAAGCGCTAGCTAATATACTCTTGCTGCTAGGCAAAGGATTCCACAAGATATTTGTTTCTTCTTCAATCATTAATTAATTCCCAATGTAGTCTCTCAGTTCATAGTCTCTAGTTCATACATTGGTTCAATATTACTAAAGTAGATGTGAAAAAAAAAACTTTTTAACTTTTGCATTTTTTCCCCCAAAGGTTCAGTACAGCAAATATGATCCAACCTCAGAAATTTGAGACCAGAATATCAAACCAGAAGGTATCGAAGTCGTATCAAACTATCATCTAAGTTAATAAAAAGTTTGATAACATTTCCCTGAGATCAAGCCTCTGTGAGTTTCAGACGCGGAACAACATTCATTGACTGGAGTTCCTGTTACCACATAATGCACAGAACGAGTTAAGAAAGAAACATAAACAAGCCAGAGGATAACTATAAGAACGGGGTTTTTTTTAAGAGAGTCATTACTCCATTAGAGACCCACAAACCAGTAAAACCTAAAACATCAATGCTTCTTACTTATTTAGAAAGAAATTTGTATTCGAAGATCAAAACTACCAATAATTTCCAATGGGACCAAGGAGAGATTCAATTTGAGCGGGGTGGATCAGTGGTTTTACCTGGAATAGTAGCTTGCATGCATATGGGAGTTTCATAGTAGCAATGTTATCGCCATTTTTACATGTTGAACAACATGCCTTTTTAAGCTTGTAACTGTAATATCCCAACAAACCACAAGCTCTGCAAACCTGCAATCGAGGCTGTATCAAAACCAGTTGGGCATCCTAACCGTCTCCACGACATAAAAGATTACCCCATTCAATGTTGCTGATATCTTTTAGACAACATCAGCAAGACAAGGAGTTGCAATGACTTCACAGATTTTGCCACTTATAAAAACAGTGCATTACGATTTAGTTACCTGAACTTCAAAAGGATCACTAGAAACCATGAGCCGTTCGTAGATCAACATGCTGGCCCCATAAGCAATAAGACAATCTCGTTCCATTTCTCCCACCCTTAAACCTGGAACAGCGTTAGAGATACAATCAAATTCACAAACCAAAACCCTTAGTATAATAGTAGAAAACAGAACAATAACACGAAACAAGAGTAAATTTCACTAAGGCTCTCTGTAGTTTGGATAGGTCTCACAAACGAAACCTAACCCTTATAACAAAACGTAATAATAAAACACTCTTAAGGAAAAAAAGAAAATACAAGTCCTAAATTATTTCATAAATCATAAATCAAAAGAATATGTATCAAATCCAGAGTGAAGATACAGAAGTAAGAGGCACAAACCTCCATTCTTAGATTTCCCTTCAGTAGGCTGTCTTGTCATCATGACACGTGGTCCACTCCCTCGCGCATGCATCTTGTCTAGAACCTATTCAACATAAGTACAAAAAAGAGAAATTCTGTTTACTTTTTGAGAAAAACTACTGTACTCTGATATTTATTTATTTTTTAACAGACAAAAATATAGTTCACATAAGTTAAGAGGAACCTCACCATGTGTTTCAATTTCTGGTAATATATTGGCCCCATAAATATGTATGCTTCCAATGGCTCGCCACTGAGACCTGCAAGACTCTCAAGGTCGTCATGTTGATGTACAAGAAAGAATCATTAAACCCTATATTGCTTTAGAATAAGAATCAGCATGTCCGTTAAAAATGTCAAAGGATAATGTCTTCGCCCATTTTAGTGAGATCCTAAACGACTTTGTACACAAATAAATTAACAACAGACACTAGAATGAATTTTAACATGAAACTGCACATTCTGAAATGTGTACAGAATCATAATGCAGTACCTGAGTATAACAAGTCCTTCCCACTGTATGAGAACCCTTTCTCTACAAGGGTCGCACTGCAATGATAGAAGATCATACGATGACATTAAATGCCAAAAGAAAAGGTTATAAATGGAAGAGAAACCTCGTAGTTTACGAGAGAAAAAAAGTACCTTATAGTCTCAACCTTGTCTGCATGGCCTCCTCTTTCTCCAAAAGCACTACCATAATGAAATCTACCACAAGAAACCCCAGCCTTACTTCCAAGGAGTTCTATCATCTTACCTACTGTCATACGACTGTGACAAAAAATATGTTAATACATTCGTCAGTTTTAAATCTCAAGTAATCAAGAAGTTTCAGATGAAACTCGAAAGTTTTGGACCGACGGGATCATAACTGTTGCTTCAAGTTGGGTACCAAAACAGATTTTATGATTTTCTGCCAACTGGAAATCCACTGTTACTTGTTTGTTACATCGAAAAGATTCTTATAGTTAAGGCAACGCAATGGTAACAAATGAAGCAAAACCTCTACACAAAAGGCCCCATATACACGCACACACTCGTACACAAAATGCAGGATGTTTTGTTCTTTTGGCTCCACGTTATAAAAAGGCAGCACAGATAGATAGAGAATTGTCTTAAGGAAGAATTTCTAACCTTGGAAACCCATGTGGATTCATGATCAAATCAGGGCAAATTCCAAGCTCAGAAAATGGAAAATCTTCTTGCTGAATAATTGTACCACATACACCTTTCTGCCCATGCCTACTGCTGAATTTGTCACCAAGCTAAAAAAAAGCCGGACCAAGACATGATTAACACTGTAGAACACGAGGCCTAGGCTAGAAGCATAACAGTATTGAAGAAAACTATTCTCACCTCTGGTCGACGAGTATGTCGTATCATATATTTGATACATAACTGGTTATTTTTAAAAGGACACAGAGCAACTCTATCGACCACTTGTGTCTCCCCTTCAGGACCTTTGAAATACTCTCTGGCCGAACGGTATTGACTGAACATTACACAACGAACTGAACATCTGTGATTACAGTTTTAAGAAACAATTATGATCACATATTCGAGAAATATATTGGATACCTATCAGATAGCTGAGATGTACTCTTATTAATTACGTCCACAGGGGTTTGTTTATTTATATAAACATCATTTGGTCTGATAATTTCTCCCGGAGAAGCAATTCCATCATCGTCCAGTATCTTAAAAAGAAAAATTGATTTAAGATGTATTAGCAGAGGAAAAGGCCACAAGTCAAATAAATAATAAACAACAAAAAGCAGCAAGGAGATAAGGGAAGGAAAACGCCTTGATTCAGACACTATCACTAGCTGTTTGGATTAGAACTTTCCCGTCTTCAAACACAATAGGAGGGTTTATGCCATCTATGTCATAATTTCTAGGCAGAGTCATATTTTTTGGTAATGGAGAGTATAATTTGAGAGATAATCAACAACCATATCGTGCTTGGTCCCTCTTATAAGAAATTGCAAAAGTTAAAAAATGTATTGTCCTCAATGGATTACTTAGACTGTTTCCACAACATCTAAGAAATGCATAAAGAATTAGCAATGATAACAAAACATATTCCCAAAGATGCCATTTTAAAAATATGACGTCACAAGTCTTACGATATATGGCATATGCAGACAAAATGTAATACCTGCATCTTTTCTGCATCTGGGCCTGTTCTTTGTGGTCTGAGTATTCTGTCTACTGTATCGTTGTCGTGCTTCAGGCATGTAGCGACAATTCTGTTTCACAAGATAAGACAAGACAACACAAGCAATAGTTAATGTAAGAGACAGACTTTCAAAGAAAACAACTTTGCCACACAGAGAAATCCATTACATACTTTTTCATAACAATGCAGCGGCCGAAACCACGATCCAAGGAAGATTTGTTCATCACTATTGCATCCTCTATGTCGTATCCACTATAACTCATTACAGCAACTGTTGCGTTTTGACCTGCTCCAAGTTTATCGTATCCAACCTGTTAACAAGCATAATTTATTAGTTTCATATTATTAATACATTCATACTAGAGTAAAGAAACGTACCAATTCAATTGTCCTTGTGGTCAACAGGGGTCTCTGAGGATACACCAATAGGTAAAGCAATGTGTCCATCCGGTTTAACTAAATACAAAGATTATAAAAAACAAAATCAGTGTCTGACAGATTTAGACTTCATACAAAAACATGATGCAACGGAGAAGATACAGGCATTAAAGTATTTAGACTTCATACAATCAACTTAACTAAGTAAAACCTAAGATAGCATGATAGGCAACAATTTATCTAATCACACTAAAAGTGGAAAGAAGCAAGATTTGCTTCAGTGAAATGACATGGAAAGCATAAACGGACTTGCCTGGTTGTAAGCAATATTTCCCATAGCTTGTTTCCCCATAGCACACTGCACACAATGTAACAGGAATTAATGACTAATAACGAAATGCAAACCAACAAAAATTGCAGCTCTTAAGTCAGATTGTGCAGCCTTAAGTCAGATTGTCTAGAAACACAAACCTGATATGTATTTCTAGGTGACTGGTTATGGTGAGGGTAGGGAATAAGACCAGCAACAACACCTAAGATGGTGAAAGGTTCAATCTCAATGTGGGTTGTGTCTGCCCTTATCTTAGCAGCTTCTGCTCCTTCATCCAGTTCCGCAGTAGCTTCACTTTCATATAAAGCGATCTTGAAACAAGGAAAAAGAGCAGTTCATCATTCTAGGCTCCTTACGGTGCAATAAAATAGAATACAGCTGGAAATATGAGTCTGAGATGAACCAATGCATTATTTTCCTCATTGACATCAAGATACTCGATTAAACCGTCACGAATAAAGTCATCAAAAGTGCGAACTCCATCCTTCAGAAAAGTACAAATCAGTCAGCCAATGATTTTAAATTATACCACTATGACAACTATGCATGAATCTGGGAAAATATAACACATGTACCTGTAATTCCTTCATGTGGTGTTGTTTAACTCTTGATATTCCTTTATCCGCTATAACAAGTGGACGACACACCCGCCCACCATCAGAAGCAACGTAAACACAATGCTGGTAAACATTTTTTCTTTGGAGTCAGTGTCAGTAAACATTTGTAAATTCGTCAGAAAAAAATATATATATTAGCAGGAATTTAAATAAAAAAAAAATAGTTTCCTTCATCCTTTATAAGCAATCATCTACGAAGTTGTAGGTTTTATAATTCGCATCCTAAGCTGTAATTCTACTACAAAATACCAAAAGGGAGGCTACTAAGACTACAAATAAAACAACAAAATTAATTAATGTAGCTTCCACCATCTATTTTTAGCTCAGAAATCTTAATCTTCAGTTCTAGCTATATCAATCCATATTACCAAATATAAAGCTTAAGTAGTACATACACAAAACATAACCGAATAAATAAATTGGATTTTGCTTGGTGGACGAATGAGCAAAAGCTATCTATAAAGTGCACAACGCAAAACCTAGTACCTGCTTTTCGTTTGTGAACACACTGACGAACTCGCCAATTTTTCCAGCTCTACGCAGCCTTCTAAGTGAATTGGCGAAGTACTGAAACAATAGAAACTCGTGAAGCGGTGTAAATATGTGTATTGTGCTTGTTGGAGATCTGTGTCTTTATATAAAGTACCTGTGGCCTTCTATGTTTGCCAAGTATTAGCCCATTCAATATTACCAAAAATGAGTCAGGAGTATGCAGCTCCTCTGCTGACAATACTTCCAGATCTGTAACACCCAATTTGTAGCACTGTTTCCAGAGAATTAATTTGAACACACAGATTCAGCATTAGATTAACTAATTCTAGCAGAAGATAATGAGAAAGGGTAGTGTGGTTCCAGCGGTATCCTTCTCAAATCCATATCAAAGACGATTAATGCGAATAAATAGACTGCATGTGCCAAAAAAAATAGCAAACCCCTACCATAGCAACCAATGGCCCTTCCTCTTCATCCGTTGTGACATGAGTCATTAAAGCCAAGTTCTTGACAAGTCCACAAGCTTCGCCTTCTGGGGTATCACATGGGCAGAGCATGCCCCACTTGCACAAATCACAATACCAAAATCAGATGCAATGTAAAAGCAATAGTTTTCTTATTATCAGGCTGATAGAGAATGTATCATTACCTGGCTGGGTTCCAATGATCTAGGCCCACTTACTTTTCTGGACTTTTCAAATTGTGGCGAAATTTTCGTGATAAACCCCATGCTCCCAATAAAAGATAACCTTGTTAACACCTATATGAAATTTTTTTTTTGAGAATGAAGTAGCATGAAGGCGGCTGAAGACATACACAGATATATATAGAGAGAGTGAGACTGACCTGTGTCATGCCTTTTCTATGCATTCTAAACCTTTTAATATCGAAGTTTCCAGTTGAAAGGGTTCTTTCTAGCCCCAAAGTAATACTGTCAGTAAGATACTACGAGCACATGACAAAAGAAAATTGAAGTTTTACTATCAGAAATTTGACTCCAGTAACAATTTCTGCGAATCTAATCAATAAAAAAAAAATTACTGTCACAATTCAAGTAGCAAGGAAATGCAAGTTCATAAAGCAAGAGGTAATCGGCATAATAACACCTAGCTAATAATGAGCTTACTGCAAACAGAATTTTTTTTTTTTCCAACAACAGAAATATATTTTCTATTATTTCAAGAAACATGGAGGAAACACACAAAAAAAAAACAAAAAAAAACCTTAGAAAATGAATCTTTGATGTTATTTTGACAGAAGATCATTTGCAATTCCAAATTATAGGTGTCTAATACATGTTTTTCAGGTTAAGAAAATTGAATGCAGGACCTGAATCAGCAGGGAAATATATTTCCAAACTTACCTGGGAGATATCAAATTTGGAAGCCCGGTTTGCTTTTTTAAGAATTTCATCTACATTTCTAACGGCCTCACTGGTCATCGTTTTGAACAAATCCTGTAGCAGGGAGAGGGAGGGGAAAAAATAGGTAAGAACTAGACAAAATCTTACAAAAAAGGAAGAGAAAGTACTGTGCTTGGTGATATGTTGCAACGACACCTCAAAGAGAAGAGATATTAGTTGTCCAGATAACTCCAATCGCTTGTTACCAACATAATCCTACAAAAAGACGCACATTTGAGAACTCACGTTACAAGCAATATGAACTTTCGGGTTACAATAACACTTGTCTACAGATCATCCTTAGTTCATCTCAAATCACAGACCAACAAGTTAGCCATCATATTGAGTTAAATCTTTAAATATGAATGGCTCTTCTAAGAGACAGCCAAGAAAATTTGTAAGCCAATTTAAGCATGCCCTCCCTTTTTTCCATTGGCTAATCTTTAGTTAATCTAAGTATCTACAATGCCATACAAGCAATAATCCTAATAGAAGGTCATCATATTACCTTGTCATCCATTGCATCTTTGTTTAACATTGCTTCAATCATTCGTCTCAACATCACGCCAACATAGAAACATTTTTGACGGAAATTGTTGTCACGCACCTTAAGATACTTACAGGTACGTGCGCAAGAAATAATTCTCTGAGGATGTATAGAACTCTTCCGTCCTAGTAAAATCATGTAAATATACAATGTGGAAGTTTCAGTTAGCAAGAAAACTTTCATATTCAAATGTGCAGGGCCAAAAACATACTCTCCATCTGTATAGAGTTAAACTAGAGAGTGTGATAGTGGAATAAAGAATAAAACCATTTCAGGTAAAGGGCCGTATGATGTTTTTTTCACCTACAGTAATAAACAGATAAAAAGAATATGTCACATACTTCTTGCTGCAAATTGACAAAAGTCAAAATCTATTGTTATTCTAACATAACCTGATAGTTTCTACTGTTATTCTAACATAACCTGATAGTCTACTCTTCTGTTCAGCTTGTTTAGTCCTCAATGGAAAAACACGACAACATGGAAATAAATTGACGACTTAATCCCGATACATCACAAAGTGAGGTGGAAGGAACTAATTCTACCACCAGAAAGTGTATGACAGATCTCATTTCAGTAGACTGAGATATGAGCTATGGTCTTTTTTAAACTATAAAGAGATCTTTTTAAAACAGGGCAGTAAAATATTTTCTAGATTTTTTAGATAATTTTTGAAGCAGACGATGTGTTCACTAGAATCATTGAATAGAAAACTAAATGACTCAATAAGATAACTAAAAAAATGCACCTTTGCCTCGAGATACTCCAGTGCTTGTTTTTGTGTATTCACACCTTCACTAACACACTCCTGAAAATAAATAAGCATTCAGAGAGATAAATATGGCATGGAAGATTAAGAAATTCATGAACTTTCACACTCAACAAAAAGGACTAGCTAGGACATTGGTTTCGTATGGCAGTTTTTTATGTGAGACACGGGTAAATGATATTCACACATCACCTATAACTTTCAATAGCTATAGCAAGAGGGAGTACGAGTATTTTCCGAATGTCAACGAAAACCCTTCCATTCTAAGAGCCATAGCAGTTGCTTCTATATCTTTATGCATCACCAACCGACCATGGCGCTCACAAGTGCACCAGACTTGATCAATATGCATAGTATCAGATTTAAGTATCATTGTTTTGATTAACTTCCTAACTAAAATTGTGAGAACAAAAACAATCAACCACAAGGATCACTGCTACGTATTTAGTTTTGCCAATGAAACAGATTCAAAAATTCATATGACGAAAATTTATATTTATATCCATAAACTACAGCTGCTTCTAGGTTTAGCGTTATTATAAATTGAAAGGTTCACTCAAACACTAGCATCATTACGAAATTACCATAAATTAGACACAAGATAAAAAGCAGGGGGCTATAATACTTGCCTCAATAGAAGGTAAGAGTGATGCGCTAAAACGGGGATCCCTGCCAACCATTTGTACAATCTCTTGATCGCTCTCCATTCCCATAGCTTTTAGGACAATTATAACTGGAATCTATGACAAAATCACATGCTCAGCCAATAGAACCCAATGCTGAAAGATCTATAATTAAATTGGTGGACATGATAATGTATCTACACCTTTGTTACAAATCGATGAAGAAATAAATATATCTTCTCCTTTTCCATCTGAATAACTGTTTTGCTTTTCGTCATTTCAGTGCTGCTTGTGACGGATGCATTTATGCTGAAAATAAGCAGTAAAAGAAAGAGAGTGAGCAACTCGAAAAACTGATAAATGGAGAGTGGGCGGGTAAACAATGGAAGAACACTGCTGAAGAATAATAGAATGATTTGGCTTGAAAATGAATGTATTTGAGGATGCTTTCCATCAATACTACAGGGGCTAAAATATTGTAAGAGATCACTTACTTCCCTTTTTTATCAGAATCAATAATAATTCTATTCTTTGAAAGTTGTTCTTGTATCAACAACACCTGAAATGAACATCAAACACCAGCACAAGAAATGCATGGCTTCAGGTCACGTAAAAAGGAAAGGATCGCATGACAAACAAATCGGATAACTATTATTGACAGAAACAGCTAGAAACAGAAACACGTCAATTAGAACGAGAACAGCGTTGAACTGTGAAAAAAGACACACAATCGAGTCCGAACTAAGAGACGTAATAATACACAACATATATCCACAAAATCTAAGTTCGGACTACTAGGCAATCTATAGATTCCATATGATAGCTGGAAGAAGATTATATATAAATATATGAATTATCACCTTCTCAGTTCCTTTGATGACGAAGTATCCTCCAGGGTCAAGAGGGCACTCACCTAGAATCCAAATGAAGTACAAAAAATATTATGAACACGAAGATGTAATGTTAAAATAGGGGTACAAAATACAAACCCAATCTTGCAAGCTCCTCTTCATCTTTTCCATGTAATACACAGCGGCAACTCCGCAACATAATAGGCATCCTTCCGATAATTACGTTATCCTGAATAAAGAAACATCATATTCAGCCTGAGTTTGATTATAAGCATCATTATGTACAATAAATTTTCTTTCTCATTTACCTTTTTAGCTGGTGTCTTCACTCCATGACTTCCATGAACATAATCTATATTGACATATATTGGAGCAGCATACCTGGTAATTAAAACAAGAAGTTATAATGCATTTACCACAGCCAATAGAAAAGGAAAGTTATTGATGATGTAGACGGATGAGGAACAACATAAACAGGTGGAATTCAGATTCCAACTGCACAACATATGCTCAAACATCAAACTAGAAAACAAAGATATGACTAGTAAAGAACACTTTACGTCATGTCTGCTAATCGGCACATGTGCGGATTAAGTTGTTCCGCAATATTAAGATTTATAACTGAGGGTTCACCAACTCTGACTGACTTAAACCTGCATTAAAAGTTTAGCTACGAAAGGTTAGTTTTGTAAACAGGAGAAGTCCAATAGATAAGCACAATCTCTTTATATATGCATCTGTTGTAATGAGGACTTAGAAAAGGACTGCAAAACACCCACTATTTTACTTGAAACGAGACATCAATATTCATACATTGAGACTTGTCAGATACAAGAAGAAATTGAGATTACAAAGTTTGACCTTAGGAAGACTGATGGGTCAATGTCGGACTTAATAAGATTATTTGCCTGAACAATCTTTTTAATCCCGACATTGATAAAGTAATTGAAGGAATCCAGGTGTTGCTTCACAAGTCCTCTCACCTACAAAACAAGAACAATTACACAGTCAAGTATGAATCACTTTTGTCACCAAGATTATACAGTCAAGTATGAACAAAACAAGATTTTGTGTTCTGTGTGTACCTTCAAGAACTCGGGAACGAGCTGGAACTTATCAGCTGTAGACTTGATAGGAGCTGAAAGCTTTTCCTTGTCGACGAAGTGATCATCATTGGTCAAGCTGTTTCAATAGAAAAGAGTAACATTATAAATCATCTAACTAGTTCAATTAAAATCTAAAATCATCGCCGAATCAACCAAAACAAAATCCATGAAAGAAGAACATACTCTAAGTCTTCTTGATCGAGACCCATCGCTAGTTAACTTGCAGTTAAGCTGTCAGTTACGAGCAAGGGAGAATCGTCGAAGAGATTTTGATGGGAGGGTTTCGTGCGATTCGAAGAAGAGATTGAAGCTGCGATCGTACAGTCTCTTTGGGAGGTAGATAAATTTTCTGAAGTTCTCTCCGGAAGAAATTATCGGCTACGGAAAGCGATGGCGGAGTGTTGCTGATTTGACAGGCAAGGGTTTAGGGAAGAGGTTCAGAGCAGAGACGACGGCTAAAGAAAATATGACGAGTAAAAAAATATAAAACGAAATACAATAGGGTTTTTATTGTAAATATAAATTTATCCCTTTTTGCGTTTGCGTTCGCGTTTGCGTTTCTAGGCCCCGACATTAAAGTCGGTTCGGTTCGATTGTTTTTTTTTTCTTTTACTTTTTTGTCACTGTGGTGAAAAAGATTAAGACGGTGCAAATTTTAGGTCGGTTCCATGATAAGTAAATCGTTCTTTTATTTTCTTTCCAATTTTTTGAAAGATTTTGTTGGGTACATTTATGTGAAATTTGGTACATTTTGGTTAATTCAGTTTGTTTGGAATTTTGGTTAATAGGAATATAATAGGATAAAATTAGGTATATATTTTTGGTTAGATTAGACAAAGAAATAAGACTGATCGGTATGATGCATCTGAACCAAGACTTGTCGATTTTAGCTCAAAACCGAAATCAAACAAATTAGCCAAACTTGAGCTTGGTTTAGTCTAATCCAAATATAGAAACCAAAGCAAATTGGGTGGACCATGTATTTCTTCCGGGTACTTTTATATAACATCAGTCTTACCCAAACTTTGGTCTTTTTACTAATTCGACCAAAAATGGATGTTTTAAATTTGTTGCTGTACATAATTAAAGTTTGAAATATGTTTTATATACACAAAATCTTGTAATTGAAATATGTATATCCCCTATTTAATATTTTGAAATAAATATAACTTGAAATTTTTTATAAATAGTTTTAAAAAATTCCTCCACCTAGTATATACATGAAGATGGTTAGTGTCGGTTTACTGTTACCAATCGAATATTAGCCACCACTACGGTAAAAGGAAAAATGCCAAAAAAATCTGAAGTTATTTTTATTTGAACGTTTAATACCCAATTGTTTTGGATTAGAATAAAAATACACCAAATAATAAAAACATGTCATTTAAAACCCAAAATAATTAGTATTGTTATTTTCATACCTACGATTTTTCAACAAAATCAAAATTCCAATTTTACCCTGATTATCTAATTAATTATTTATTTTTAATATAAAATTTTCGGTTTTCTGTTAACCATATCAAATCGAGAATTATCACTGGTTCTCTACTTCTTTATCTCTTCTTCCTCTTCCGTAAACTATGGCTTGGCTCAGTTCAGTCTAATCCAAACGCCGACGGACACACGTTCCAAATCTAATCATACTATAATTTCGCTTTAATCCTTCATGTAACCATATCCTTCTAAATTGTTCCTGAAACTTTCGAAATGTTATCCAAACTCCACTTTTAAAAAACTTATAAATAACATTTTAGGACTGAACCTGCTTTTAGTGACGACCTAAAACTCTTCACCCCGACGGCGCCGCCGCCTTCAGCTTTCGCCGGGGATGGATTCATCAGTAGAAGCTGTGGAGAAGATCTTGAATTACAGTTTCACGAACAAGAATCTTCTCAAGGAAGCGACAACGCAAACCTCTCCTGATTGCGTGGGCTTATCTCCTTTATTCAAGCGTCTTGAGTTCCTCGGCGATTCGGTTCTTGAGGTCGCCTTGTCGAATCACATTCACCTCACCTACCCTACTTCCACTTCCACATTCTGGGAGGTGCATAGCCTGCGACCTCCAAATGTTAGTAACGAGAAATTCGCTCGTGTCGCCCTCAATCACAACCTCTACCAACTCCTTAAACGTGACGTTCCTTTTCCTTCGTTAGA
>NC_025702.1:3236918-3254399 GCF_000633955.1 Camelina sativa | reverse complement strand
GTTTTTTTTTTCTTTTACTTTTTTGTCACTGTGGTGAAAAAGATTAAGACGGTGCAAATTTTAGGTCGGTTCCATGATAAGTAAATCGTTCTTTTATTTTCTTTCCAATTTTTTGAAAGATTTTGTTGGGTACATTTATGTGAAATTTGGTACATTTTGGTTAATTCAGTTTGTTTGGAATTTTGGTTAATAGGAATATAATAGGATAAAATTAGGTATATATTTTTGGTTAGATTAGACAAAGAAATAAGACTGATCGGTATGATGCATCTGAACCAAGACTTGTCGATTTTAGCTCAAAACCGAAATCAAACAAATTAGCCAAACTTGAGCTTGGTTTAGTCTAATCCAAATATAGAAACCAAAGCAAATTGGGTGGACCATGTATTTCTTCCGGGTACTTTTATATAACATCAGTCTTACCCAAACTTTGGTCTTTTTACTAATTCGACCAAAAATGGATGTTTTAAATTTGTTGCTGTACATAATTAAAGTTTGAAATATGTTTTATATACACAAAATCTTGTAATTGAAATATGTATATCCCCTATTTAATATTTTGAAATAAATATAACTTGAAATTTTTTATAAATAGTTTTAAAAAATTCCTCCACCTAGTATATACATGAAGATGGTTAGTGTCGGTTTACTGTTACCAATCGAATATTAGCCACCACTACGGTAAAAGGAAAAATGCCAAAAAAATCTGAAGTTATTTTTATTTGAACGTTTAATACCCAATTGTTTTGGATTAGAATAAAAATACACCAAATAATAAAAACATGTCATTTAAAACCCAAAATAATTAGTATTGTTATTTTCATACCTACGATTTTTCAACAAAATCAAAATTCCAATTTTACCCTGATTATCTAATTAATTATTTATTTTTAATATAAAATTTTCGGTTTTCTGTTAACCATATCAAATCGAGAATTATCACTGGTTCTCTACTTCTTTATCTCTTCTTCCTCTTCCGTAAACTATGGCTTGGCTCAGTTCAGTCTAATCCAAACGCCGACGGACACACGTTCCAAATCTAATCATACTATAATTTCGCTTTAATCCTTCATGTAACCATATCCTTCTAAATTGTTCCTGAAACTTTCGAAATGTTATCCAAACTCCACTTTTAAAAAACTTATAAATAACATTTTAGGACTGAACCTGCTTTTAGTGACGACCTAAAACTCTTCACCCCGACGGCGCCGCCGCCTTCAGCTTTCGCCGGGGATGGATTCATCAGTAGAAGCTGTGGAGAAGATCTTGAATTACAGTTTCACGAACAAGAATCTTCTCAAGGAAGCGACAACGCAAACCTCTCCTGATTGCGTGGGCTTATCTCCTTTATTCAAGCGTCTTGAGTTCCTCGGCGATTCGGTTCTTGAGGTCGCCTTGTCGAATCACATTCACCTCACCTACCCTACTTCCACTTCCACATTCTGGGAGGTGCATAGCCTGCGACCTCCAAATGTTAGTAACGAGAAATTCGCTCGTGTCGCCCTCAATCACAACCTCTACCAACTCCTTAAACGTGACGTTCCTTTTCCTTCGTTAGAGGAAGAGGTACTTAAATCATCTCTTTCGTTATTGAATTGTCAGTTAAAAATGTGATTTTTGAATCATTAGAAACTTTTTTTCTTAAAGAGTTATTGAATGGTTGATTTGAAAACATGTTCTTATCAGTTAAGTGTGTCTATATATACTTAGGTTAAAGAGTTCACAGAGGCTGTGAGAAAAGAAGATGGTCCTGTTCCGTATGGTGGAGTGGTGAAAGCACCAAAAATTCTTGCTGACATTGTAGAGTCAATAGCTGGAGCTCTTTATGTTGATGTGAATTTTGATTTGCAAAGATTTTGGGAGGTACAGTACGTGTCTACTTGATTTTCGTTGTTTCTTATTCTTGTGCTATAACGGATCTCAGGTTAAAAGGGAATTTTTGCAGATCTTCAGGGGTTTTTTGGAGCCAATATTTACACTTGATGATATAAAGGAGCAACCTGAGGAAACATATCTTGCGCTTTCTCGTTTGGGTGATCAACATGGCAAGCGAATAGACTTCAGGTATTACGAACAAGAAAGAAGAGGATTTATTGTTGAGGTATATCTTGATGATGAGTTTATAGCAGCTTCGAGGTTTGTTAAAAGTAAAGAGCGAGCCAAGCTGCTCGCTGCTATCGAAGCGTTACAGAAGTTGTCAGAGCGTATGCCCACTGAAAAGATCAATAGTGATGATAAACTAGACTTCGAAAATGAAGATGTGAAACGAAAGCTGTTTGAGATTTGCTCGTCTGAAAAGCTCCAGTTACAGACTCGATCATCTTCTTCGCCCACTGCCTCTGAGAACCCTTTAGCCAATGAAATGACACAAGCAGAAATGGTTATTGATGAGGATAGTCCACATGTTGACCATGAAGATTCGAAAGGGGAGTTTTTTGAGATTTGCTCTAGTAGAAAGCTTCAGATTCATACTGAATTATCTTTGTTGCCCACTGCCTCGGTGAACCCGTTAACCTATGAAATAACAACAAAACAAATGGTTGTTGATAAGGATAGTCTACATGATGTACCCAAAGATGTGAAAGGGAAGTTGATTCATATCTGCGCCACCAATAAGTGGCCAAGGCCAGTTTTCAGGTATATCTTATTCCTACATTTTTCGTTTATTTATTCTCTAATTACTACTTACTGCTTAACAAGGACCACGATCCAAAGTCAAACTAATATCATTGAATAGTCTAGAATCTTTATAATCTCAAAGAAGGATAATGAGTAGAGAAATCGCATATATGCTCTTAAAAACTATAATCATAAGATGGCTATTTTTTTTTACGTTAAATGCTTGAATAAGCATGAAGTTGCCGTATTAATTTCTTTTTTGTTTCCAGTGTGGATGAGGAACAACGCCCAGAAAATAAGCAGTATGTTTGCTCAGTTAAGATTGAGATCCCAGCTATAGAGAGTACCTTTCACATGAAGGGAGATGCAAAATTATCGAAAAAGGAGGCAGAAAGATCCTCAGCCTACCACATGATAGGTGCCTTGAAATCTTCTCTAATGAGTCTTGTCATACGTAATCTGCGAATGCTGGAAAGTTTAGAATTGAAGAAGAGTCCATCTCTCTTTGGCTCAGAGATGGGTTCTGATTTAGTGGAAGCAGTGGAGAAGATCTTGAATTACTGTTTTGTGAACAAGAATCTTCTGAAAGAAGCGCTAACGCACGGTGATTATTCACCTTTATTCAAACGGCTTACGTTCGTTGGCGAGCCCGCTCTTTCTCTCGCCTTCACGAATTACATGTACCTCATGTACCCTAAGCTCGAACTGAAGGATCTGAATCTGTTGCAAGAAGCGAATACATGTAATGACAGATACGCTCGTGTGGCCGTAAAAAAGGGCATCTACCAATTCTTTATACAAAATGCTATGTCGTCCAAAAAAGAAGAGTCAGAAAGAAAGGTAAATAAAAAAATGTCTTGTTAATTGAGAACACCTCTCTCCTTAATGATATACTCACCACTTTTGGTATCATCTCTTAGATTATAAAGA
Source organism: Camelina sativa (assembly GCF_000633955.1). Classification (NCBI taxonomy): domain Eukaryota; kingdom Viridiplantae; phylum Streptophyta; class Magnoliopsida; order Brassicales; family Brassicaceae; genus Camelina; species Camelina sativa. Next base: position 3,250,850 of record NC_025702.1, on the reverse strand, counting down.
TTAAAGAGTTCATAGAGTTGATGGGCAAAGAAGATGATTCTGATCCAGATCCATACAGATTTGTGAAAGCCCCAAGATATCTCGCTAGTCTTGTAAATGTTGTAGCTGGAGCTGTTTATATTGATGTGGATTATAATGTACAAAGACTCTGGGAGGTCTGTTGTGCTTTCTCACTAGATTTTGTTTCTAATTCTGTGTTATATGATTCTGGATTTCTTAGGAAAGGAATGATATTTGCAGATCGTCAGGGGTCTTTTTGAGCCAATATATACACCGGATGATTTGAGGCGGCAAGCTCATCCACTTCTTACGCTTTTGTGTTTTGGTGAAAAACACGGCAAGCGAATCGAGTTCAGGTATGTTGAAAAGGGCGAGGCAATCAATGCTCAGGTATATATTGATGATGAATTTATTGCTCGTGGTGGGGACTCTCATAAGAATAGAGCTGATGCAAAGATGCAGGCTGCTAAGGCAGCGTTACAGAAGTTGTCAGAAACTATGCCCATTGAAATGGTTATGAAGTACATTGAATATGAAGATGCAAAAGAGAAGTTGATTGAGATTTGCAACAAGAGGAAATGGCCAAACCCGATTTACGACAGGTATATCTTATTTCTCATTTTGTCTTTTGCTTTTAACCACAAAGTTTTATTTTCGAAGTCAAATTGATTCCACCTTTGAGTAGTCTAGACTCTAGAGTCTTGTAATCTCAGGAAGCAGAATACATTCGCTCCATAGTTAAATTATCTTACAATCTAAGGGTAGTAAAAACGTGTATATCCTACATAAGATAAATGTGAGTTTGATAATTTTACTGTGTGTGCCTCAATAAGCACGAATGCGCCGTCTTAACTTGAAAACCATTTGGTTACTGTGTTCAAATCTTTTCAGTGTTGAGAGCTCTGAGGAGGGATATGTTTATTCAGCTAAGATTGAGACTCCAACTAAAGACGGTACCTTATGCATCGAGGGCAATAGAAAAAGACGGAGAAAGGTAGCAGAAAACTCATCAGCCTCCAACATGATAAGAGCCTTGGAATCTCCTCTAACGAGTCTTGTCATAAGTAAGATGAAAATGCAAAAAAAATTAGAGAAGGAGAAGAGGAAACTGGAAATGCAGGAAAGTTTAGATGAGAAGTATCCGCAAATGAAGGAAATTTTAGATAAGAAGAAGAATCCGCAAATGCAGAAAAGTTTAGATGAGAAGAAGAGTCTGCAAACACGGGAAAAATTAGATGATAACAATAATTCGCAAAGGCAGGTAAGCTTAGATGAAAACAAGAATTCGCAAACACAGGAAAGTGTAGATGAGAAGAAGAATCCGCAGATGCAAGAAAGTTTAGATGAGAACAAGACTCAGCCTTCAAAGAAGAGGAAGAGAAGACGATGAAAGAGTGGTTTAAGTTTTTGGTATGTTTGTTTGAAACAACTCACAAAAGCTTGTTACATCTCTCTTCTATAGTGTAATAATTCCTCTATTCACACACTTTTGTCATCTGTGTATTTCACTTTGTATGCAATCGTTCATCAATTTGTCACAAATCGATTTTGTTTATCGTAGCCGCAGCCACCTCTGATTTCGTTTAGCATTTCGTCTGTTCCATATCTTGTGGTCTCTTCTTTCTGTATTGGAGATGGTTAGAGAAAAAGCACAATTGGAGAATTTGTATATTCTTCTTTCGCCATTGTAGTAGTTAACGTTACAAAGGTCAGGGTTCTAAATTCTCAAAAAGTAAAGCTAAGTGTTTAAATTCATGTTTTTAGTAAAAAAGTCCAGGTTTATTTGACCAATTTGCCCCTTATACATATTTAGTGACCTAATTCTCTTCTTCTCCGAAGCTTTTCGCCGGAGATGGATGATGCAGTGGAAGCAGTGGAGAAGATCTTGAACTACAGTTTCGTGAACAAGACTCTTCTCAAGGCAGCCTTACCTCAAACGTTCCCTGAAGATTGTGCTGAAGAATCATCTATTCTAAACAACCGGCTTGAGCTTCTCGGCGACTCCGTTCTCGAGGTCGCCTTCACTAATTACATCTACCACGCTTACCCTAATCTCAAACTCAATGAGTTGCGTGACTTGCGAATTGCAAATGTAAGTAAAGAGAAGCTCGCTCGTGCCGCCGTCAAACACAACCTCCACCGATACGCCATACACGAGAAATGTTCTACTACAGGTGAAAAGGTAAACTATCATCTGAATCATATGTGCGAAGAGAGTGTTGAGATATTTGAATGTTCTTTAGTATTAAGTGGTTTAATTTTTTTTTTTTTTTGAAGTTTATTGAGGCAGTGAGCAGAGAAGGTGATCATGTTCTGTATAATGAATTGGTGAAAGCACCAAAAGGGTTTGCTAATCTTGTAGAGTCAATAGCTGGAGCTGTTTATATTGATGTAAATTATGATGTACAAAGACTTTGGGAGGTTTGTTTCTGGTTGTGGTTGTTCTTCACTAGATTTGTGTTTCTAATTCTATGTTTATTAAAAAAGAGAGGACAATTTTGCAGATCTTCAGGGGACTTTTGGAGCCAATATATACACCGGATGATTTACGGCTGCAACTTAAACCATCATCTCTTGCACTTTTTCGTTTAGCTGATGAACACGGCAAGCGAATCGATTTCAGGTATTGGAAAGATGTCGGCAGAGACAAACATGTTGCTGAGGTATATCTTGATGATAGATTTATAGCTGCTGGGCGTGCTAAAAATATACATATTGCGAAAGTGCTTGCTGCTGCGGGAGTGTTACAGAAGCTGTCAGATTGTCTTCCCATAGGCAACATTATTGATGAGGATAATCCCTTAACCGAGGAAATGACAGAAGAAGAAATAGTTTTTGATGAGGATAGTCCACATGTAGAACCTGAAGATGGGAAAGGGATGTCGTTTGAGATTTGCTCCACTGATAATCTCCAATTACAGACTGAGTTGTCTTCTTTTCCTTCCACCTTTGAGAACCCTTTAACCGATGAAATGGAAAAAGAACAAATGTTTATTGATGAGGATAGTCCACATGATGAACCTGACGACGCGAAAGGGAAGTTGTTTGAGATTTGTGCCAATAATAAGTGGCCGGATCCGATTTTCAGGTATATCTTATTTCTAGGGAACATTTTTCTTTGATTTGGCTGTTTTATTTTTCTGTGTACTACTTACTAACAAGGACCATGGGTTCCTCAAAAATCTGTGGGTAGAGAAATAACATAAATGCTCTTAAAATATATGTAAGATCAATGTGAACGAGTATGGCTATTTTTTACTTTATGAGCCTCAATAAGCACTAATGTGCTGTATTAACTTTAAGTGCTTTGTTACTGTGTTTAACTCGTTGCAGTGTTGAAGAAGAAAGCGGGATAAAAAATGAGCAGAGATTTGTTTGTTCAGTTAAGATTGAGATCCCAACTATAGAAGGTTCTTTTCACATGAAGGGAGATGTAAAACCAACGAAAAAGCTAGCAGAAAATTCCTCAGCGAATCACATGATAAAAGCCTTGGAATCTTCTATGATGAGTCTTGTCATAAGTAATCTGCAAATGCCGAAAAGTCTAGATGAGAACAAGAAGAATCTGCAAATGCAAGAAACTTCAGATGAACACAAGAATCTGCGTTTAAAGAAGAGGAGAACTACTTATGAAATGACACCAAATGAAATGGGTACTGGTGAGGATAGTCTAGGTCTTGAACCTGAAGATGTGAAAGGGCAGTCGATTGAGATTTGCTCCACGGATAAGCTCCAGACACAGACTGGATCATCTTCTTTTCTAACCGCCTCTAAGAACCCCTTAAGCGATGAAATGACAGAAGAACAAATAGTTATGGATGAGGATAGTCCACATGTTGAACCTGCGGATGTGAAAGGGAAGTCGTTTAAGATTTGCTCTACTAAAAAGCTCCAGCAACAGACTGGATCTTCTTCTTTGCCTACTGCTGCTGAGAACCCGTCAACCTCTGATATGACAACAAAACAAATGGTTGGTGATAAGGATAGTCTACATGTTGAACCCGAAGATGTGAAAGGGAAGTTGTATGAGATTTGCGCAAATAATAATTGGCCGAACCCGGTTTTCAGGTATATTTTTTTTCCAGCGTTTATCTTTGCTTTAGCAGGAATCTTTCTTTTCTAATTACTACTTACTGCTTAATAAGGACCATTATCCAAACTCAAACTAATATCTTTGAGTAGTGTAGAGTCTTATAATCTCAAAGAAGGATAATGTGTTTGGTAATTCGTGGTTAAAATTCTTTCAATCTTGGGTAGAGAAATCACTGTTTTTACTTTGTGTGCCTCAATAGGCGCAAGTATGCTGTATTAACCTTACAACATTTTTTTACTGTGTTTAACTCTTTCTAGTGTTGAAGAAGAAAGAGGGCCAGAAAATGAGCAGAAATTCGTCTGTTCAGTTAAGATTGAGATCCCAACTATAGAAGGTTCCTTTCACATGAAGGGAGATGTAAAACCAACGAAAAAGCTAGCAGAAGTTTCATCAGCGGATCACATGATAAGAGCCTTGGAATCTTCTATGATGAGTCTTGTTATATGTAATCTGCAAATGCCGAATAGTTTAGATGAGAAGAAGAAGAATCTGCAAATTCAAGAAAGTTTAGATGAAAGCAAGAGTCTGCATTCAAAGAAGAGGAGAACTACTTATGAAATGACACCAAATAAAATGGTTACTTGTGAGGATAGTCTAGATGTTGAACTTGAAGATGTGAAAGGGAAGTCAACTGAGATTTGCTCCACGAAGAAGCTCCAGACACAGACTGGATCATCTTCTTTTCAAACCACCTCTGGGAACCCCCTAAGCGATGATATGACAGACGAACAAATAGTTATTGATGAGGATAGTCCACATGTTGAACCTGAGGATGTGAAAGGGAATTCGTTTGAGATTTGGTCCACCGAAAAGCTCCAGTTACAGACTGAATCATCTTCTTTGTCTGCCGCATCTGAGAACCCTTTAACCAATGAAAAGAAACAAGAACAAATGGTTACTGATAAGGATAGTTCACATGTTGAACCTGACAACGCAAAAGGGAAGTTGTTTGAGATTTGTGACAAGAAAAAGTGGCCGAGGCCGATTTTCAGGTATATCTTATTCCTACATTTTCTTTCATTAAGTAGGAAATTTTGTTTTCTATGTACTACTTACTGCTCAACAAGGACCATGATCCAGAGTCATATTAATATCTTCGTGTAGTCTAGAGTCTTATAATCTCAAAGAAGGAGAGTTCCTTTGCTAATCCATAGTGAAACGTGTACCATCTAGGGTAGAGAAATCACATGTATGCTATAAAAAAACTATACATGCTTTTTTGTTTTTACTTGCCTTAATAAGCACTAGTATGCTGTACTAACTTAAAAACTTTTTTGTTACTGTGTTTAACTCTTTTCAGCTTTGAAGTAGAAAGAGGGCCAAAAAATGAGCAGAAAATTGTTTGTTCAGTTCAGATTGAGATCCCAACAATAAAAGGTACCTTTTTCATAAAGGGAGATGCAAAATCAAAGAAAAAACAAGCAGAAAACTCAGCAGCTTACCACATGAGAAGAGCCATAAGTAATCTGCAAATGCCAGAAACAATTAATAAGAAGAAGAAATCATCTCTCTTTTGCTCAAAGATGGATTCTGATTCAGTGGAAGCAGTGGAGAAGATCTTGAATTACATTTTCAAGAACAAGGATCTTCTGACTGAAGCGCTATCGCAAACCTCTTCTCAATTCAAACGGCTTATGTTTGTCGGCGAGGCAGCTCTAGAACTCGCCTTCACGAATCACATCTACCTCATGTACCCTAAGTTTGGAGCCAGGGAGATGAGTCTGTTGCGAATCGCAAATACAAGAAACAAAAATTACGCCCGCGTTGCCGTCAAACACAACATTTACCAATTCTTCATAAGCAAACTCAAGTTAGATGAAAAGGTTACTCACCATTTCTTGTGGTTACCAACTCCACATTATGTTTGCTTGGTTGACAACAACACTTTTTGGTGTCATCTTTTAGATTAAAGTGTTCTCAGAGGTGGAGGGCAAAGAGAATGGCCCAGTTCCTCAATCGGCGAAACCCCCAAAAGTAGTCTCTGACCTCGTCGATTCTGTAGCTGGAGCTGTTTTCATTGATATGAATTTTGATGTTAAAAGACTCTGGGAGGTACGTTGTGTTCTCCACTAGATTTGTGTTTCTAATTCTATGTTATATGATTCTCAACTTTTTAAAATAAAAGGAGCAAAAATTTGCAGATCTTCAGGGGTCTTTTCGAGCCACTATATACATTGGAGAATTTGCGGCTGAGACCTCAACCACTTCGTACCCTTTTTTGTATGGGTGATAAGGAAAATGGAAACAGGACTACTAGCGCTCACATAGATCTTGATGATGAATTTATAGCTCGTGGGAAAAATGAAAAGACTAGAGATGCAGCGAAGATGAATGCTGCTAAGGAAGCATTACAGAAGTTATCAGAAAGTATGCCCGTTGAAATAGTTATGGAGGAGGATAGACTAGACATTGAAATTGAAGATGCAAAAGACAAGTTGATTGAGATTTGCAACAAGAGAAAGTGGCCGAACCCGGTTTACAGGTATATCTTAGTATGAAAGTTGTGATGTCATCTAATCTATTGTTTTGCTTTGTTGAGGTCGGTTATTTTTGCTGTGTGTGCAGCACGCTGAAACCCTTTTTTGTTTTACTGTGTTTAGTGTTGAGAACTATGAAAGACCTGGGGGATTTGTTTGTTCAGCTATGATTGAGACTACAACTGAAGAAGGTACGTTATACGCCAAGGGAGATAGAAGAAGACGGAGAGAGACAGCAGAGAACTCCTCAGCCACACACTTGTTAAGAGCCTTGGAATATTCTCTGAAGGACGATTTGTAATGTTAGATATGTACTTTTGAGCCACCATTAGCTTAGATATGTACTTTTGAGCCTTGTAATCGTCTTATGTGAGAGAAGAAGAGGCTCGGCCTAGTTTCAGCCAACATGTTACATGTTTTGTTGTTTTGATTCAATAAGTAGACATCTAATAAACCAAACCTAGGCTTCAAGTATCTCCCCCGGAGATTTAAAATAAGTAAATTACTTTGTTGTTTTGATTCTTTAAACAGCTACTTAGTTTAGATGAGAAGAAGAAGAATCTTCTAATGCAGGAGGAAAGTTGAGATGAAAACAAGAATCTGCATTCAAAGAAGAGGAGAACTGTTTAAGTTTTTTTTGGGGGTAAATTCTCGTTCTTCACAGTTTACAAATGCTTATTACATCTGTTTATATAGTGTGCAATGAGAGAGAGTCTCTAGATTCCAAAAATAGTTCCTCCATTCTCACACTTTTGTCATTCTGTGTCTAACATCGTATGCGCTCGATCTGTCTTTTTAGTTTTTATATTATTCATACACACGAGGTTAGTTAAACGATGTTAGTTAAAGAATTTGGGCAATTAGTCGAGAGAGACAATCGCAGGATATAATGTGGCGCTCTTTTAACAGTAACAAAAACATGTATGTGCGTACTATTAAAATCGTCTTGCGCACGCTGAGTTACAAATAAAAAAGTATATTATCTACAATAATAATAATAAAAAAAATCAAACTAATTTTACTTTTAAAGTTTTAATATATATATATATATATATATATATTATATTCTATTAATCTATGGTATATAGATTAATAAGAAAAGAACAATTCCCAAACGAACAAACTTTAAATTTCCAAGAAAAACGTTTACTAGTAAATAATTTTAATTTTGCAACCTAATAAGTAATAAGTAATGATTCTATTAATTAGGGTATCCACCAAGCCTCCCTTGTTAAACAAGTTTAAACCAATATTAGTGGGTGGGATTTCTTACTCTAATCTATATATAATAATCTTCTACCAGTAACCCTAATTATACGCGAGTGGCTCATACTCATTGGATTGCCAAAAACCCTATGGTGCGGTTAGATGTGGTTGGTGAAGGACAAACCGAAGCCAATCTGGTTCGATTTTAGCTCTCTCTCTCTCGTTTTGTTGCTTGGTCTGTACATGCTTATGGTTCGTTTGATTCGAAATTGGCTTTTGATTTGTCGTATCCTGTAATGAGTTTTTGTTTCGCTTTTGTTGTTGATACGCTTGAAATTGTAGACTTGTTGTCTTTTAAAAAAAAAAAAAAAAACTGAAACAGAGACAAAAACACTCAAATCTGAGTTTCCTCCTTACATTAATTGTTGTGATCCTCGCAGGTAAAAAACCTTCTTCTCTTTTGTTGATTTGTATTGGAGTATATACCATAACGCATTACCGGTTTATCTGCTCTGTTATAACAAGCTCCGCAAGTGTAGTGTCTATATCTCTAACTACTTGTAGATACTACTAGATTTATATGTAATCACAAACTCTCAATAAGAAATATACAGAAATTCTTTCACGCATCTGGTTCTCTTCAATTTGTTTAGCAGCTATCACATGCCCTCTCTGCTTATGCTCGTTTGCTTCGAAATTTGTGGCTTTTTGATTTCTCCTCGTTCCCTGTAATGAGTTTTGTTTCACTTTTGTTCCTACCCTTGAAATCTTAGACTCTTTTTATAGATTGAATCTTAGTTTATTCCTTAAATGTTGTGATCTTCAATTGAATTGCAGGTCATAATATGTTTCTTCTCTCTGTTTCTTTGATTAGATATCATTATCAATTTAGAAGAAGAACTTGGATATCGAGAGTGTTTGTTTAGACAGAGAGCATAATAGAAGTAAACTACTTCATTGTTCGATCTCTTCTTTTGCTTGCTACTACTAATTAAGAGTTCATTTAGTTGGGTTTTGGCACCAAAATGTGCATCAGTCAACACTTGTTTTGAGGAAGGATGGATCTATAACAAAAGTTAACAATACCCTTGTTGAATTGTCTTGTCATTCGTTTGTCTTCAAAAGCTTTTGAGCCTTTCAATTTGTAGCTCAGAACTTCAACCTGACTGACTCTTGTTTATCCTTCTTAGTCTTGATAGCTTTTGTTTGTATTCTTGTAGGAGGAATAGGATGCTCTTCTTGCACTTGCAGTAATCAGTACTCTGATGGATATTTCAAATGATTTATCTTTTATTTGTTCTAAAATGGACAGGTGTACTACGGCGGTGGTTCCTTTGAGAGATCGTTTAAGAGTACTCGGCAAAGGAAACTTTATCTGACACGTCTGCTGATGAACCAATTCATTGCGGTGAAAGAATTGATCAATGATTTCACATTTGCGCATCCCGAGTTGTCTGCAAAGGAGACTTGTTCATCTGGCAGTGCAAGAAGAAGAACCTCTCCTTGGATGATGATGATGAATGAGACTGTCATGGAGCACAAACAACAACACTCTGCTGTCCCTAAAACAACACTTGAAGAGGAGCTAGCCGAGCGAAAAAAGAGTCTTCGACTTAGAGAATTGGCCTTGCTACAGACTGTGCTAGAACTACGAATCAAAAAGAAAAATTTTAAAATGTAATACAGATATTATTAGATCATATGCATTTAAGGAAGATTATGTTTTGAAAACAAACAGAAAGCTTAATGTCTCTCTCCTTCCATTATTATGGAGTTTAGTCTTGACGACCCAGATACAGAAGACAGTAAAGCCTGATTACGTCGTTCACTTGTATCTCCCTTTCTTCCACTTCTTCCAGTTGTCTCATCGCTTCTTCCAGTTGTCTCATCGCTTCTCTCCCTCGTCTCTCTTCTTCATACCCTTCTCTAAGTTCTCTCGCTGACTCTGCAATACTCACCACCTCTTCCATAAGTCCTTGTGCTGATCTGAGATATTCCTCTGCCTTTGCCATAGTCGTCCCTTCTAGGCTTGTTGTCTCGCTGCATGTAAATTGAATATGAGCAAGAATCATTTCAAAAAGAACAAGTAAGAGATGGGGGTAGTAACCTAATCCTCATTTTTCTGACATCTTCCAAGTGGTTTTGAAAATCATCATTAAACGGGATCATTGCTTGCAAGTGTTGTTCGTATTCTCTCATACTTTCGTTTGTTTTTCTCTCTGTTTCACAGATCCGCAGTAGGAGAGCTCTTTTTCTTGATTCAGTCACACAATCTCTTGGCCTTATCAAAAACACACATCATAACAAAAAGAGACACTAGAAGACTCCAGGCGACTAGAATGTATCCAGAATTCCTAATCTCATCGCGATTCTCAATTCCTAATCCCGATCTAGGCAAACAAGTCTCGGCCACAATCACCGGAAGATTCTCGTGGCCTGTGGCGGCCATAAAGCCAAAAACAACATCAGTCGAGCAGTTGGATCGGAACAAATCGATGGGACAAAGAGTGATTAGTAAAGATGAGTTGGTTTCTTCGAGAAATTGCAAAATCGGGACCACTTCCCCTCTGTTCAATTGCTCCGCCGCCGACGAGCGGGTGATGTCAGAGAAAGAGAACGTAGTGGATACAGATACACCGTAGATTCTCAGATCTGAGAGCGATAGATGAGCGTTCTGCATCGCGCCAATGCATCGCGAGCGAACGATTCGTAGCGAAGCTCGGAACTAGAGTGTTTGGGACACAGAGGAGGAGAGATACGTTGGTGTAAGCAAAGGCGCGTATCATCGCCGGAGTTGAGTCGACAAGCCTCACCGCTGGAACCTTCATGGAAACAAGCTTCGCGGCGATTCTTTCCGGCGAGAGTTCGACGGAGCCGGAAACGGAAGCTGGAGCCGAGTAGATCAAACCGGTCGTCGTGGCGGAGATGGTAGCTACGGCGGTTAGCGCGATAAGGAGGACGAAGAGATAGAACGGGAGAGACTTCATCATGTTCGTCGCCGCCGTCGCTTTAATCTCTCAAAGGAAGAAGACGAAGTGAGATAAAAAGAGAGAGAGCCTGAAGATTCTTTTCTGTTAGAGTAGTGTGTGATTCTCTGTGATAGAGTCCATAATTGTTACTGTAGACTCATAACCGTATCCTGGGCGGGAAAGGAGAGCTTGATTCTCTGTGCAGCTGTGTACTTGTGATACAGTAGTCACTCTTAATCTAGACGTTTCCATGTACACGTGCATCGTTTGACCAAAAGAGTTGAATGGTTGAGAGTACTCAGATCAACAATTCAATCTAACTAATTCGAGATCATCTTCTTCTTCTTTTTCAAATCTGGTCGCAGTTGTCTCGTTGGGGGAGAAGATGATATCAAAAACCAATTTTTCAATTTCTCGCTTTTCTACTTCTTTTTAATTTCAATTGGGCCATTAATGGGCCTACTTCCTTCAGGTCTATATTTAATAAATGTCAACTTTAATCTCGACTTCAAGTCAACATTTTGGCATAGATTTGTTACCAAAGCTACGGACAGCAATCTCCATCACATTCCATCTCAAGCACAGTATCTGAATCCGTCGCATCAAACGTCTTTTGTTTTGAAAACACGCGGACCTTTTCTTTTCACAAGTCTGAGTTTCTTTTAGAACAAGTATATACTGTATTTATCTTCCTTGTGTATACAATATTGATTATTTACAATGAAGGTAAAAAATGATGGCAAGAAAGAAGCCGAACCTAGCCTTAGTAAAAGCAGAAACGTTATCAGAGATTTTCTAGGGCTAAGGCACAAAAAGAGTAGCTAATACTACAAGTTGTAGGTGTCATTTTTTTTTCTCTGAGAGTATGGATAGTTCATCATATCACCATTAGATGAAAACCATACTATATATATAAATCACAGAAGTCAAGAGAAGTTGCCTAAAGATAGGAATAGATAGGTGCCTTATGAAAATATGAGTAACCTCGGTCATGGAAACTGATAGCCGTAGGCATTGACTGATTGAGAGGAGAAGCATGAGGATCTGGTTCCTTAATAAGCACGCTGAAACCCTTTTTTGTTTTACTGTGTTTAGTGTTGAGAACTATGAAAGACCTGGGGGATTTGTTTGTTCAGCTATGATTGAGACTACAACTGAAGAAGGTACGTTATACGCCAAGGGAGATAGAAGAAGACGGAGAGAGACAGCAGAGAACTCCTCAGCCACACACTTGTTAAGAGCCTTGGAATATTCTCTGAAGGACGATTTGTAATGTTAGATATGTACTTTTGAGCCACCATTAGCTTAGATATGTACTTTTGAGCCTTGTAATCGTCTTATGTGAGAGAAGAAGAAGCTCGGCCTAGTTTCAGCCAACATGTTATGTTGTTTTGATTTAATAAGTAGATATCCAATAAACCAAACCTAGACTTCAAGTATCTCCCCGGGAGATTTAAAATAAGTAAATTACTTTGTTGTTTTGATTCTTTAAACAACTACTTAGTTTAGTTGAGCAGAAGAAGAATCTTCTAATGCAGGAGGAAAGTTAAGATGGAAAACAAAACTCTGCATTGTTTAAGTTTTTTTGGGGGTAAATTCTCTTTATTCACAGTTTACAAATGCGTATTACATTTGTTTATATAGTGTGCAATGAGAGAGAGTCTCTAGATTCCAAAAATAGTTCCTCCATTCTCACAGTTTACAACACTTTTGTCATTTTGTCATCGTATGCGCTCGATCTGTCTTTTTATATTATTCATGCACACGTTGTTAGTTAAAGAATGGGTGAATGTGATGAAAACCCACTTTGGGTGTGAGTTCTGTCACAAAAACCCACTTTCCACTCATGGTATACTTTTCCAAGTTTTTTGCTTATGTGTCCACTTTCCTTTTACATTTTTGCCTTTACTAACAACTTACCTCTCTTTCTCTCATTCTTTTTTCTCTTTTTCTCTTCTTTTTTGTTGTTAACACTTTAACAAAGTAAAATATATTTATTTGTTATCATAAAACAAATTTTCTATTTATTTATATAAAATATGTTATGATTATATATTTTCTACATTTTAAGATACATATTGCTATATTTTTTATGAATTTTTAGATTATACAGTATCCATCAGTCGTTGAACATTTGTTCAATTATAAGTGGATAATCAATTGCAGTATTGTTAATAGATAGTTACTTGTGTTTATTCATACAAAATATACATACATAAATTTGGTTAGATCTTTATCCATAGCATATTATCCATAACACAACATAGACCAAATAAGTACAAAACCCTTTAATTCTAAATTTTAAATCCTAGAACATAAACCCTTGAACCTAAAACCAAAACTATTCACTTTAAAAAAAAAAACAAAGTTTAGTGGATAGAAAAACTGTGGATAGGTCTCCATGGATTTACAAAGCATATCTAGACATTAAGCTGAAGAATAGCAGTTGAATGGTGGCTATGGATGTGATCATGTGGATATTTTTTTGTGGATACCAATGTAGACAGACCAAAGAATCATCATACAACATCCACACAATTAAATCCATAGACACCATGAGCTCCTTGCTTCATATTTTGTGTTGGTCCAGAAACATATACACTCATAAGTGGTTAATAAACAAAATAAAAATTAACAACATTGATTTATTTAGAACATTGAATATCAATCATGTGGATTAGTAGTTATGGATACTTATCTTATAATATCTTGCTCATTCTTTACATGAGCAGAAATTTGTCCAAGATAAATTAGCCACATAGATTTCTTTTAGCTAAATGTTTTTGTACTATTTTTCAGCTAGAAGTAGGTATATTAGAACTTAGAAGTGTCACTAGAAGCATACTACACAATAAACATGGTCATTATTAATCTCAAAGCCTATCCACCAAATTCTGACCACGTGGACAAGCAATCCAGATGAAATTTATTGACAAGTTTGTTGCATGTTCAAACATCATTATAGTTTAGCCACTTAGATGTCTTTTAGCCAACTGTTTTTGTACTATTTTTAAGCTAGAATTAGAGATATTAGAACTTAGAAGTGTCACTAGAAGCATACTACACAACAAACATGGTCATTATTAATCTCTAAGCCTATCCACCAAACTCTGACCACGTGGACAAGCAATCCAGATGAAATTTATTGACAAGTTTGTTGCATGTTCAAACATCACCATAGTTTAGG
>NC_025702.1:3222786-3235650 GCF_000633955.1 Camelina sativa | reverse complement strand
TTTTGTATGAATAAACACAAGTAACTATCTATTAACAATACTGCAATTGATTATCCACTTATAATTGAACAAATGTTCAACGACTGATGGATACTGTATAATCTAAAAATTCATAAAAAATATAGCAATATGTATCTTAAAATGTAGAAAATATATAATCATAACATATTTTATATAAATAAATAGAAAATTTGTTTTATGATAACAAATAAATATATTTTACTTTGTTAAAGTGTTAACAACAAAAAAGAAGTGAAAAAGAGAGAAAAGAATGAGAGAAAGAGAGGTAAGTTGTTAGTAGAGGCAAAAATGTAAAAGGAAAGTGGACACATAAGCAAAAAACTTGGGAAAATATACCATGAGTGGAAAGTGGGTTTTTGTGACAATACTTTAGGAGAAAGTGGGTTTTCATGACATTTGCCCTTAAAGAATTTGGTCAAATTAGTCGAGAGAGAACCGCACGATAAATGTAGTGCTATGCTATGTTAATAGTAACAAAAAAATGTATATGCGTACTATTAAAATCGTCTTGCGCACGGTGAGTTACCAATAAAATAGTATATATTACCTACAATAAAAAAATAATCAAATCTAATACTACTTTTATCATTAAAAATTGAAAAGTAATCCAGACCATAATATTTTTTTTCTTTTGAACGAGCCATAATCTCCTAGAATGAGGCAGGAAGAAAAAAAATACCAAACAAATCGTATTTGGTTAAGAAATAAAAAACAATCATATATTACGATAGCCAAAATTATAAATTAAGAAAATTTTATAAAAGTGTAAATTATAATAAAAATATCTAATTTTTAATTAAAAGTATTTAAAATTATGAAAATAAAAAATCTTTATCGATAAACTAAAACTTCTATAAATTAATAAAATATTGTGGTCCCGACTTTACTAATTTATAGAGGTTTTAGTGTACAAACTTTGCATATCTTACCCTGTCTTGTATTTGTTCCTCTTCTAGTCTGATAAATTCCTCCGTGACATTATTTGTGAATTTTTTCACTTCTTCGCTTGCGTCTCTGTTGGAAATCCAACATGTAACTAAAAATACGTTTCAACAAAGAGTACTAGTAGTGGTCCAATTCTAAATGAGAAAAAAAGAAAGGGAGAGACCTCATCCATTGGCTGACATCTTCCAAACGGTTTTGAACAAACCTATCAGTATCATCAAATGGGGTCAGTGCTTCAAAGTCTTCTTGGCATTCTCTCAAGATTTCACATCTTTTTCTCCGCATTTCATTGAGCCGCAGTACGAGAGCTTTTTTTCTACGTGATTCAGTCATCCATTGTCTGATACAATCTATTGCCCTTTTGAACATCACCAATGCTATCATAACTAGAGAAAACCCTAGAAAAAACTGTACAACTAGAATGTCCTTCTGTCCACAATTCCTAGTAACGAGGAGATTGGCATTGAGATTGTTACAAGCCCATAGAATATCATAGATGTAAACCTCTGAAACGCTGCTTTGTTTTTTTCTCACAACAATGGTGGTCGGTGGTCCGTAACTCTCAAGTGAGCTATCAAAGCTTTCAACAACATTCACTGTACAAACATCTCACATAGAGTCCCGATCTAGGCAAACCAGTATTTTAGTTTGCTACGGCAAATGACTAAGGTCAAGATTAAAGTTGACTTGATTAATTAAAGGTATAACTCTCTGTGTTTTACCGAGATTCTCTAATCACCCAAATTCTCTCTCAAAACTAGTCTCCATAATCCCAATCACCTAAATTCTCTCAAGTTTTTGTGTCGGAATGATTCACCATTCGGCAAAACTGTTAAAATAAGGAGACTCTTTACACTTTGGGCAATGTTCGTTTGCTTGTCGCCATCGACATCAACTAAAAGTTGTTTGTTTGTTTTGTTTGTCGCTAATTCAACGACCATTCGCAGCAATGGCGCCAAGGACCAATGAACGTAATTTTCAGTGATCAGTCGCTGGATCTAGCAACAAACAAACGAACAATATAGCGATAAAAAAATTAAAAAAATTGAAAAATTAAATATGATCAAAATTAAACTTAATTAGATAAAAATATAACTACATATAGTTATTAAAATTCAAAAATATAACTAGACATAGTTATTAAGTTAAAATAAATCTAACTAAATAAAATAAAAATTAATTTGAATTTATTTAAATAAAATTCTAAATAAATAAATTATAACTAAATTAAGTTTAATAATATTAAAGTTAATAAATTTAAAATAAATATTTAATTACTTAAAAATATATAAATATGTTTTTAATATATGTAATTTACATTTAAAAAATATTATCAAAAGTTAAATTTTATATGTGATTTACATTTGATAGTTTATAATAATAAACAAACTTTAAATTTCCATGAAATACGTTTAGTAAATAATTTTAATTTTGCAACCTAATAAGGCCATGTTTGGCACCTAATCGTTTTTTTTTTTGTTAACTCAGAGAGTAAATCCTCAGACCTATGGAGGGGTCCGAGACTAATCTCTTTGGGGAGAGGATATCCCATGGGTAGGGTCCCCCGAGGTATGCAAATGGCTGTAAGCAATTGGCTCATACCCATGTGGCCAAAGGGATAAATCTGAGCAATTCTGCGCTTGGGGAGAATCGATTCCTGACCTAGACCAACATGGCGACTCTTCCACCAAGACTAGAACCACTAGGTCACCACCTCGTGGTTACCTAATCGTTGCTACAGCGATCAAAACAAAAAAGGTAGAAGAAGATAAGAGAGAGAAATTTTGATTTCTTCTCAATTTAATCGGAGAAGGGATGTCAAAGTGGGTAACTCGACCCGATCCGACCCATACCTACATGGTTTCGAAACTTTCATGGGCGGGTTCAACCCGACCCATTTACTATAATGGGTTGAATTTACATACATATACCCAATAATATAAAACCCAATGGGTAAATAGGTTATATATGGGTCACCCATATATAAATAAATAAAATTAACTAATTATTGTTAAATCTATAACATATTATATAAAATATTATTGTAAAACCAACAAAAATTCAAGCATAAAAAAAACAATATCTACATATTAAAATCCTAAAGCCTAAAATCCATAAAACGAAAATAAAAAGCTATTTTTGATTTAAAATAAAAATCATTCTTAATATAAAATAAAAAAACACTTGAAATTTCTTTAAATGATCTAATCTGATTTTTTAATCTTCGTAGGCTTCATTTTACATATTAATATACATATATATTATTTTTGTTTTTTTCATTAACATATGGGGTAATCCATAACTAATGGGTTTATTATGATAAATCTACGAACTGTTGGACGAACCCATCAAACCCCGTTTATTTATAGATAAACAGGGTAAACTCGTAGGTTTTGAATCGCATGGTTTTTGTTGTGGGACAAAGCAATTTATCAGTCGCTATAAATAATACCGGCAGTTTCTCCAACTGGTGACTGTTTTTATTTCAGATCCACTTGACTTTTGCCTTTATTGACGCTTTTTTTTCGATCGCTGTCGCTGCTAATCGAACCGGGCCAAAGTATGATGCATGTTATGTTGTTTTTGATTTAATAAGTAGACATCCAATAATACCGAGGGTCCAAGTATCTATCTCCCCGGGAGATTTAAAATAAAACTAATATTACGCTCCGAGTAACGAGAATAACGTGTTGATTACAATAAGCCTAATATTTCTTACAAGAAACTGAAACTTCCAAAGTGAAACATGCGATTGCGACAATATATCAAAAATAATAAACATTACAGGGTTTTAATTTCTCAAGACTAAAATTAAGGGTTTAGATTAATGTTTTCAATAAAAGTCATGTGTTTAAAATTACAAAAAAAAAAGTTAAGGGTTTAAATTAATGTTTTCAATAAAAGTCAAGAGGTTTAAAATAAAAATCACGAAAATAAAATTAAGGGTTTATTAAACTCGTGTTTCCGCATATTTATTAAATTAAGACTGCTTCTTGACTTGTGTCGGACCTACTAAAATCAGCTTTTTTCGCCGGAGATGATGGATTCATCAGTGGAAGCTTTGGAGAAGATCTTGAACTACAGTTTCGTGAACAAGACTCTTCTCAAGGAAGCCTTAACTCAAACATCTCCTTTATTCAATCGGCTTGAGTTCCTCGGCGACTCGGTTCTTGAAGTCGCCTTCACTAATTACATCCACCACACTTACCCTAATCTCAAACTCAAGGAGTTGCGTGACTTGCGAACTGGTAATGTTAGTAACGATAAGTTCGCTCGTGTCGCCGTCAACCACAACCTCTACCAATCCCTTTTACGCCACAATCCTTCTCTTTCTACAAAGGTCATCTTTTTTTTCTTTTTTTTTTTAATTATCGTTTTGTTAGAACAGAGTGTTACTATCTTGACTTATCGAATGGAACATGTTCTTACTACTAGTAAAGTTTTAATTTTGATGTATGTATCTTAGATTAAAGAGTTCTCAGAGGCAGTAAGCAAAGAATGTGATCCTGTTCCGTATGGTGGATTAGTGAAAGCACCAAAAATTCTTGCTGACATTGTAGAGTCCATAGCTGGAGCTGTGTACATTGATGTGAATTTTGATATACAAAGACTCTGGGAGGTCTGTCTCTGTTCTGTTTGTTCTTCCCTAGATTTGTGATTCTAAGTCTATGTTATATGATTAATAAAGAGAAGAGAGGAGATTTTTTTGCAGATCTTCAGGGGACTTTTCGAGCCAATTTATACAATGGATGATCTACGGCAGCAACCTAAACCACCTTTTCTTACGCTCTTTCGTTTGGCTGATAAACACGGCAAGCGAGTCGACTTCAGGTATTCGAAAGATGACAACAGCAAGAAGAAAGTTGCTGAGGTATATCTTGATGATGTATTTATAGCTTCTGGCTGTGCTAAACGTATAGATACCGCGAAGCTGCTTGCTGTTGAGGGAGCGGTGCAGAAGTTGTCAGAATTTATTATGCCCATTGAAAAGATTATTGGTGAGGTTAGTCCACTTGTTGAACCTGAGGATGCCAAAGGGAAGTCTTTTGAGATTTGCTCCACTGCCTGTGAGAGCCCTTTAGCCGATGAAATGAGACAAGAAGAAATGGTTATTGATGAGGATAGTCCACTTGTTGAACCTGAAGATTCGAAAGGGAAGTTGTTTGAGATTTGCTATAGTAGAAAGCTTCAGATACAGACTGGATCATCTTCGTTGGCCGATGCCTCTGCCAACATGTTAACCTATGAATTTACAACAAAACAAATGGTTGTTGATAAGGATAGTCTACATGTTGAACCTGAAGATGTGAAAGGGAAGTTGTTGGATATTTGCACCAAGAATAAGTGGCCTAAGCCGGTTTATAGGTATATCTTGTTCCTAATTTTTTCTTTGCTTTAGTAGGACTTTTCTTTTTCTACGTACTACACACTACTTAACAAGGACCATATTAACTTTAACACTTTTGTTACTGTGTTTAACTCTTTCCAGTGTTGAAGAACAGAAAGGGCCAAAAAATGAACCGAGATTTGTTTGTTCAGTTAAGATTGAGATCCCAACTACAGAAGCTACATTTCACATGAAGGGAGATATAAAATCAAAGAAAAAGCAAGCAGAAAACTCCTCAGCGTACCACATGATAAGAGCCTTGGAATCTTCTCTAATGAGTCTTGTTATAAGTAATCTGCAAATGTCGAAAAGTTTAGATAAGCAGAATCCATCTATTGTCAGCTCAGAGATGGATTCTGATTCAGTAGAAGCACTGGAGAAGATCTTGAATTACAGTTTCGTGAACAAGAATCTTCTGAGAGAAGTGCTAACACACAATAATTCACCTTCATTCCAGCGGCTTATATCCGTCGGTGAGCCAGCTCTTTCTCTTGCCTTTATGAAACACATATACCTCACGTACCCTAAGCTCGAACCGAAGGATTTGTCTTTGTTGCGAGATGCGAATACATGTAACGACAGATACGCTCGTGTCGTTGTTAAAAAAGGCATCAGCCAATTTGTTATAAAGCCAGAAAGAATGGTAAACTAAAAATCCATTTCTTGTGAATTGAGAAGATCTCTCTTCTTATGATACTCTCATCAGTTTTGTTTTTTTGTGTCATCTCTTAGATTGTGGAGTTCATAGAGATGATGGGCAAAGAAGATGATCCTGATCCAGATCCATACAGAACGGTGAAAGCTCCAAAAGTTCTTGCTAATCTTGTACTTGCTGTAGCTGGAGCTGTTTATATTGATGTAAATTATAATGTACAACGACTCTGGGAGGTTTGTTGTGTTTCATTCAGTAGCTTTGTGTTTCTAATTCTATGTTATATGATTCTCAATATTTTTTCTAAAAAGAAAAGAAATTTTGCAGGTCTTCAGGGGTCTTTTCGAGCCATTATATACACTTGATGATTTACGGCTGCAACCTAAACTACCATTTGTTACACTTTCTCGTTTGGCTGATAAACACGGCAAACAAATCGACTTTAGGTATTCGAAAGATGTTGACAGCAGAAAAAATATCGCTGAGGTATACTTTGATGATGTATTTATATCTTCTGGGTGTGCTAAACGTTTAGATACTGCAAAGCTGCTTGCTGCTGAGAAGGCGTGGCAGAAGCTGTCAGAATGTATGCCTGTTAAAAAGATTGTTGATGAGGTTAGTCCACATGTGGAACCAGAAGATGTGAAAAGGAAGTCGTTTGATAACCATTTAACCGATGAAACGACGCAAGAACAAGTGGTTATTAACGAGGATAGTCGTCATGTTGAACATGATGATGTGAAAGGGAATTCGTTTGATATTTGCTCCACTGAAAAGCTCCAATTACAGGCTGAATCAACTTCTTTGCCCATCAGCTTTGATAACCATTTAAAAGATGAAGTGACACAAGAACAAATGGTTATTGATAAGAATACTCCACATGTTGAACTTGAAGATGCGAAAGGGAAGTTGTTTGAGTTTTGCTCTACTAGGAAGCTTCAGACACAGACTGGATTATCTTTGTTGCCTACTGCTGCTGAGAACCCGTCAACCTATGAAATAACAACAAAACAAATGGTTGTTGATAAGGATAGTCGACATGTTGAACCCGAAGATTTGAAAGGCAAGTTGTTTGATATTTGCGCAAAGAATAAGTGGCCAAACCCGATTTTCAGGTATACTGTTTTGGAACATTTTTCTTTGCTTTAGCAGGAATATTTCTTTTCTAGTTATCCAAACTCAAAAGTAATATCTTTGAGTAGTCTTATAATCTCAAAGAAGGATAATTCGTTTGTTAATCCGTGGTTAAAACTCTTACAAATGTTGGGTAGATAAATCACATATATGCTCTAAAAAACTTCACTTGTAAGTTGTAAAGATCAATGTGAGTCTAGCTGTTTCTTACTTTATGTGCATCAATAAGAACGAGTGTACCGTATTAACTTACAAACATTTTTTTTACTATGTGCAGTGTTGAAGAAGACAGAGGGCCGAACAATGAGCAGAAATTTGTTTGTTCAGTTAAGCTTGAGATCCCAACTATAGAAGGTTCCTTTAACATGAAGGGAGATGCAAAATCAAAGAAAAAGGAAGCAGAAAATTCATCAGCGGATCACATGATAAGAGCCTTGAAATCTCCTGTAATGAGTCTTGTCATAAGTAATCTGCAAATGCCAAAAAGTTTGGATGAGAAGAAGAAGAATCTGCTAATGCAGGAGGAAAGTTTAGATGAAAACAAGAATCTGCATTCAAAGAAGAGGAGAACTGTTTAAGTCTTTTTTTTTTTTTTGGGGTAAATTCTCTTTATTCACAGTTTACAATTGCTCATTGCATCTGTTTATATAGTGTGCAATGACAGAAAAAGTCTCTAGATTCCAAAAATAGTTCCTCCATTCTCTCACACTTTTGTCATTCTGTGTCTACTTCACATCCTATGCGCTCGATCTTTCTTTTTATTTTCTTGTGCAAATCCATTTCTATTTCTCTTGCTAGCCTGAAACACCTCTGCCTGTGATCTCTTCAAGTGCTTTTTCATGTCTGACACGAGATTTTTTCTCGACCGGTCGAGCGAGAGAAGGCATCATCTCTCGCTTGATACCATTTGTTAATTTATCGTTTTGTTGATGGAAACAATACATCGACTTCACACTCTGTCGAGACGACTGCAGGATAAAAAGTGGTGCTATTTTATTAGATCATCACTGGTGGAGTAACCTTCCATGGTTACTCTCATCTTAAATAATTATATAATTAATACTAAATTAACTAAAGCAATTCTAAGAGTAACCATCCAAAATCACTCATTTACTAGACTCTAGCATTTAAATAATATTTTTTTAATTTATGTTGATTAATTTTCAAACTTTAATTATCTAAAATGACAAAACAATTATTTAAATATTTTATATTACATAAAATAGAAAACAATAAAATTTTACAAACTTTGGAATATTAAACATATTTTACAAAATTCGGAATAGTTAATATATATTACAAAAGTTGAAATATTAAACATATTAAACAAAATTCGGAATAAGATTTATTGTGAGGTTGCCCCAAATTTTTGCCAGATATGCTCAATCAAGTCTTTTTCCAAACGATCATGCATTTGTGTTTCATGAAGGTCATTTCGAATGCCCATCATATTATTTATAGTTGTTGGCATATCTGTAGAATACGATAAATCGACTTGGGAACTTCTGCTTCCTTCTCCGTGATAGAACTCTGTTGGATAGTAGAAATTGTATTCAATATTCATGTCGTTCGTCTTCCACTATCATGTTATGCAGGATGATACATGCTCTCATTATTTTCCCTATTTTTCCTTTATCCAAAAAAAGTGCGGGATTTTTCACGATTGCAAATCGAGCTTGCAAGACTCCAAATGCACGCTCTACATCTTTACAACATGCTTCTTGATTTTGAGCAAAGAGTTTTGCTTTTCGACCACGTGGAAGTGTAATGGATTGGATGAAAGTTGCCCATTTGGGATAGATACCGTCAATTAGATAGTACGCCATTTTGTATTGCCTTCCATTGACAACGTATGAAACTCTCGGAGCTCGGCCCTCAAGGATATCATCAAACACCGGTGAGCGGTCCAAAACATTAATATCATTTAACGTACCTGGTGGTCCGAAATATGCATGCCAAATCCATAAATCTTGTGACGCCACAACCTCTAGTACAATAGTCGATTTTCCAGATCCACGTGAATATTGTCCTTTCCATGCAGTGTGACAATTTTTCCACTCCCAATGCATACAATCTATGCTCCCTATCATTCCGGGAAAACCGCGATGTTCTCCAATATTCATCAATCGTTGGAGGTCTTCCGTTGTAGGTCTTCTGAGATACTCGTCTCCAAACAGATTTATAACTCCCTCAACAAAATGTAGAAGGCATTTGTGGGCGGTTGTTTCAGCGAGTCGTAAATATTCATCCATCGCATCTGCCGCACATCCGTATGCCATCATCCAGATAGCTGCTGTGCATTTTTGAAGTGCTGAAAGACCGAGCTGTCCAGTAGCATCTCGTCTTTGTCTGAAGTATGGGACTCCATTCTCAATACTATTAACAATACGAATGAACAATGGTTTGTTCATTCTAAAGAGACGGCGGAACATATCTTGAGTGTAAGTCGGATTCTCACTAAAATAATCATTCCATAATCGAGTGAGGCCATCTTCGCGGTTTCTATTAATGTGCACCCTTCGGCCTATAGGAGCTGTTGGTACTTCCGAATGAGTGTAGTTGTATTGGATCTCCTCCACTATACTATCAAGNGTGTAATGGATTGGATGAAAGTTGCCCATTTGGGATAGATACCGTCAATTAGATAGTACGCCATTTTGTATTGCCTTCCATTGACAACGTATGAAACTCTCGGAGCTCGGCCCTCAAGGATATCATCAAACACCGGTGAGCGGTCCAAAACATTAATATCATTTAACGTACCTGGTGGTCCGAAATATGCATGCCAAATCCATAAATCTTGTGACGCCACAACCTCTAGTACAATAGTCGATTTTCCAGATCCACGTGAATATTGTCCTTTCCATGCAGTGTGACAATTTTTCCACTCCCAATGCATACAATCTATGCTCCCTATCATTCCGGGAAAACCGCGATGTTCTCCAATATTCATCAATCGTTGGAGGTCTTCCGTTGTAGGTCTTCTGAGATACTCGTCTCCAAACAGATTTATAACTCCCTCAACAAAATGTAGAAGGCATTTGTGGGCGGTTGTTTCAGCGAGTCGTAAATATTCATCCATCGCATCTGCCGCACATCCGTATGCCATCATCCAGATAGCTGCTGTGCATTTTTGAAGTGCTGAAAGACCGAGCTGTCCAGTAGCATCTCGTCTTTGTCTGAAGTATGGGACTCCATTCTCAATACTATTAACAATACGAATGAACAATGGTTTGTTCATTCTAAAGAGACGGCGGAACATATCTTGAGTGTAAGTCGGATTCTCACTAAAATAATCATTCCATAATCGAGTGAGGCCATCTTCGCGGTTTCTATTAATGTGCACCCTTCGGCCTATAGGAGCTGTTGGTACTTCCGAATGAGTGTAGTTGTATTGGATCTCCTCCACTATACTATCAAGTATCAACTTCCTCCTCTACCATTTCATCAATTTCTTCATCAGAACTCCAATTAGACATTTTTGGGAATAAAACAGTAAACTATTTTTTTTTATTAAGATTCAAATCAAATATCTCCTGCTTTTGATAAAAAAAACAAACGGTTTATGAAAATTTTCATACGGTTAATTAAAATTGAAATGTGACATAAAAGGAACAAGTTATGGTTTATGAAAATTTTCAAACAATTGTTAGAAAAAACACATGAACAAACGGTTAACCCAAAAACATATCCAAGCCTAACCTAAGAACAAAAATACAGTGACATAAAAGGAGCATACCTTTTCAAGTAAGAGATTCCACTCCCAATGTCAAGTTGATGAAGACCACTCTTCACCATCAAACCCCATTGTCCGGTTGATGTAAACCTCGCACAAAACAAGACAAAAGAGTGAATATTTATCACACCATAACAATTACAAAACATCAAACTAAACTCAGCTACACTCCTAAGAACAACACAAGGGTTACATTTAAAAAACATCAAACATTATAACAATCAAATACAACAACAACCGGTTCATCTCAATACTACTAAAAAGACGACTCCTACCTTTTCATCCTAAAACCAAATAACTCAAACTAAAATATTTGAGTTCCAGATACAACTACATTACAAAAGATTAGATCACTGTCTTGTAAACCTTTAAAGCACCAGAAACCGTAAAGTGTTATTGTTTGTTCTACTAGGATCAAAAGCATGGTTACCTCTACAATCTAAACACACAAAGACGGTTCATCCCTATACAATCTAAAACACAAGGAACAACTGTCATCTTATTAGACAAACAATCGATTTAAGCTGAAACCTGTAATCTCTCCAAACAAATCTCAAAACCAATTGAACATCTAATCAAATCGATTTTAATCCTAAACCCTAACATTAACAACATGCAATAAGTAAGAGATGAGAAGACGTAACCTTCTCTCCTTATTCGTTTCCCAGTGGATCTTGCCGTCCGCTTAACGCCATCAGAAGAAACCGCCGCCGTCGTTGTCGCAGAAGGAGGTTGCTCGTCGTCACAACCGAAGCGTCAAATCTTCCGGGTTAAGCCGATCGCAGTGTCCTTTGCTTTCCTCAAAGTCTTCCTGTTTTAGCCGGAAAAATCGAAGGATTCGAGATGAATCGACATATTTTTCCGATTTCCATTGTAATCGCCGTCCGATGGAGTCGAGTCGCTTTCTCAGTCGAGAGAGAAAAGAAAGAGAGAGTCTCGAAACAAAGAAAGGAAAAAATAGGAAAAAAAAAATAGCTTTTGTATTTCTGTATCATCCAATCCATGTGTGCCACGTATCATTACTCTTGGGTTGCTTCAATTGCTAGTCAAAAAATCGATACTCAGGCTAATGGACCTGAATATAGATTTTTAATTACAATTTTGGGCCCAATCCAAAGAGAAATCCTGAGAGTACCTACCAGTAATGGTGGTCTAACAAAAACAGGTATGTGTGTGTACTATTAAAATCATCTTGCACACGGTGAGTTACCAATAAAATAGTTTTATTACCCACAATATAATATTACCAATCAAATCTAATACTATTATTTTTATCATAAAAAAATTCGAAGTAATCCATAATCTCTTTTTCTTTTTTGGAACAATGTAATCCATAATCTCCTAGAAAGAGCCAACAAAATAAGAAAAAAGAAAGCGAAAAAGAGACACAAACTCGAGAAACAAGCAAAGCAAAGCTTCGTATATTATTTTTTCTCGGTGCTGTTTAGGCGGTTCCTATTATCTCTTCTCGTCTCTTCTTCTTCTTCTTCTTCTTCCTTGTCAATCTCTAATTCTCAATCTTCGGCTGCTACAGTGAAGTTCATACAACACAGAACGATCGAATTTTGTAATTGACCTAAGAATCGGTAAGGAAAAAGAATCCCAAAAGTAGTTTCCTTACTTGCTGATTTTGCATGTGTAGAGAAAGGGCTTCGCGTTCGCAACATCATTCGAAAAGTTTGTAATGACGTTTTTAGGGTTTTTGGTAGATCCGTCGAAGTTGGGAAAAACTATGGGGGAAAACGATGATGGTTGCTCGACTCAGCTAATCGATGGGGATGGTGAATTTAACGTCAAGGGTTTGGATAATTTCGTTAAGAAGACGAAGCTTTCTGATTGTGGTCTTTCTTATGCTGTTGTTGCAATCATGGGTCCTCAGAGTAGTGGTGAGTTTGCCTTTGTTCTTCTTTCTTTGCATTGATCTTCTTTTTAGTAATCAAAGTTACAGTCTTTTTTTTTTTTTTTTTTTTTTTTTTTTTTTGTAAAGAC
>NC_025702.1:3218832-3222231 GCF_000633955.1 Camelina sativa | reverse complement strand
TTATTGTTGTATGCCATTTCAGGGAAGAGTACACTTTTGAATCATCTTTTTAAAACCAATTTTAGGGAAATGGATGCTTTTGCTGGAAGGTTAGCAAAACACTGTCAATTGTTTTTTATCTGTTTGTGGCAATGCTATTTTTAGAGTTGAATTTTGTTTGACTTGGTGAATTGTCTTCACTTTTTTCTTTTTTCTTTGCAGGAGTCAAACTACCAAAGGTATTTGGATGGCTAGGTGTCTGGGTATTGAGCCTTTCACGCTTGCCATGGATTTGGAGGGTACCGATGGGAGAGAAAGAGGCGAGGTAAGATGACACGGTTAGCTATACATTTAGTTGTAAACAAAAATTATGTTTTTGGCTAACTACTATCTAAGAATTTAATCATAAATTTCGAAAACCTATGGATATTTTTATCTTGCAGATACTTATACATATACTTGACACTTTTACTTTTCTTATGTGTTTCTAACATTTCTCTCCCTGTTGTCTTTGGTAACTGGTCCTGTAATTTTCAGGATGACACTACATTCGAGAAACAAAGTGCCCTGTTCGCTCTAGCTGTTGCCGACATTGTACTGATAAACATGTGAGTCTATATTTTCTTGGTTCTTCTTTTGATAAATTTTACTGATGTATTTAAAACTTAGGCTAGAAAGTTAAACAGCCATTGTTAGACGTTGACAGATATAATCCTGATTTCTCCCTCGATACACTAAGTTTAACATCTTTTCTTAATCTTATTTATCGTGTTAGGTTTAAATTCGAATGAACTGTTAAAGATCAACCTACACAGGCATTATTGAATCTTAGGTATTAAAAGGTTTTGGCTGTAGATATACTGTTTATTTGATTACTAACGGAATAATGAACTCCATAGGTGGTGCCATGACATTGGAAGGGAACAGGCTTCAAACAAACCATTACTGAAGACAGTTTTCCAGGTATCACTATCATGATGTGCTTGCTTGCATACGGAACGTTCATGTTCAACTAATAGATTCGATAACTTGGTCATTATTGCTTTCGTAGGTCATGATGCGATTGTTTAGCCCTCGAAAAACAACTCTTCTTTTTGTCATACGTGATAAAACAAGGGTATGGTTTTTGCAATTGAATATGATTCATTGATTCTTGATGGTGAAATTATATTTCTTAGATTGACATATGATTTTCTCCTTAGACTCCGCTAGAGAAGCTTGAACCTCTTTTAAGGGAAGATATTCAAAAGGTAACATGCAGTGTCTCTCTCAAATTCTTTCTTTTAAAGTTTTTCTTCTCTGAAGTTTGGATACTGATTATGGTTTGTTGCAGATATGGGATTTAGTTCGCAAGCCTGAAGCCCACAAGACTACACCTCTAAGTGAATTCTTTAATGTAAGGATGTAATCTTCCCGCATGGATGATGCTTCATATGATGAATTTCAGTCTGATTACCGCTGCATTGTTGCTAAATTGTTCATGAATATACCTGACTATCTTTTCCTCATTTGTGAATTCGCACGATATATGCATGCTTTCAGCTATGTAAAATACTTCTCTTTTTGAACCATCAAAGTAAACCTAAGGCCGATTCCCTTGATTCATGCAAACTTCTAAATATGTAGGTTGCTGAGCTGAGGCAGAGATTTTTCAATTCCATTTCACCTGGGGGACTTGCTGGTGATAGACGTGGTGTCGTTCCTGCTTCAGGATTTTCTTTCAGCTCCCAGCAGATTTGGAAAGTTATAAAAGAGAATAGAGACTTGGACCTTCCTGCTCACAAGGTCTTCTATTCATCAAAATCTTTGTGGTCAAATCCATGTAGTTTTGATATCTTGTAAACTAATGTTGTTTTGTTTTACGAAGGTGATGGTTGCCACTGTTCGGTGTGAAGAGATAGCCAATGAGAAGCTGCGCGACTTGGCAACCGATGAGGTTTGCTTCCGTGGCCTCTTCACCTACTTCAATTTATTCTTACTGATTTAAATGTTTTGTGAGACATAATGGGGTAAAGTTTATCTAGAGCTGGTTGGAGTTGCAAGAAGCCGTAGAAGGTGGTCTAGTTCCTGGTTTTGGCAAAAAGCTTAGCTCTATCCTTAAAAGATACTTCTCAGAGTAAGCTCTTCCTTTTGGTTCCTGAAGTATATAATTCTCGAGCCAAGTAACTTTGCCTAATCTTTTTTGCTTACCTCTTATTAGATACGACGCAGAGGCAATATACTTCGAGGAAGGCGTACGAAAAGAAAAGCGTCTACAGTTTAAACTGAAAGCTTTGGATGTAAGGCTTCTTCCGTCTTTGGGTTTGCATTAAATAGTATTGTCTCTGGACCTGGTTATGATTATTGTATCTCTTATTTTCAACTTTTTTCTTAATTTCCAGTTCGTGTACTCTGCTTATGCTACCATGTTGGGCCATCTACGGTCCAATGCACTGGAATCCTTTAAGATCCGTTTAGAACAGTCTCTAAATCAAGGAGAAGGATTCGCAAAAGCTGTGCGGGACTCTCAACAGTCTTGTCTGCTTGTTTTTGACAAAGGATGTGAAGGTGAGAGT
Organism: Camelina sativa; assembly: GCF_000633955.1. Lineage (NCBI taxonomy): Eukaryota > Viridiplantae > Streptophyta > Magnoliopsida > Brassicales > Brassicaceae > Camelina > Camelina sativa. The sequence continues at coordinate 3,219,697 of NC_025702.1, read as the reverse complement.
TCCTATTTCAGTTTGAGCTTAAAATGTAGTGCTTCCTTGTGAGAAACAAAATGTTTTGGCCAGAAAAAACAATAACATTTACATGAGAACACCTCCTTTTATTAATTGTGTTCATCTCTTCAGATGCTGCGGTTGAACAAGCAACTTGGGATGCATCAAAAATCAAAGAGAAACTTTGTCGTGACATCGATTCTCACACTTCTTCTGCTCAGGATGCTAAACTATCTGAATTAATTGCCAACTATGAGGTTCGGCTTTGGTTTTCTCTTCATTTAATTTCTTAGATTTATAGGGTTCTTATTAAAATATGTTTTTACGTATTGGTGGTTAACAGAAACGGCTATCTCAAGCACTTAGTGAACCTGTAGAGTCTTTGTTCGAAGCTGGCGGAAAGGATACATGGCCTTCTATAAGGAAGCTTCTCAAACGCGAGACTGAAACAGCAGTTACAGATTTTCTGGATGTGGTTACTGGTTTTGAGCTAAATCACGCTAGAATTGATACTATGGTTCAAAATCTAAGGGACTATTCTCAGAGCTTAGTGGAGAAAAAGGCAAGAGAAGAAGCGGGTAAAATTCTAATCCGAATGAAAGATAGGTAAGAAAAATATCAGAGTACACTCCTATTAGTATCCTTTTTTTCAATTTTCTTTGCTTGATATTATTCCACACACATTTCAGATTCTCAACAGTCTTCAGCCATGACAAAGACTCAATGCCACGGGTCTGGACTGGAAAAGAGGATATTAGAGCAATCACAAAAGATGCTCGTGCAGAGGTAACTTCTCAATACTAATGGCGGATGGGGCTAAGTGATGTCATGATACTCTCTTCATCTGTTGCTATCCTGCAGGCTTTAAGTCTTT
>NC_025702.1:3208574-3217751 GCF_000633955.1 Camelina sativa | reverse complement strand
GCTTTAAGTCTTTTATCTGTGATGGCTGCAATACGTTTGGATGAAAGATCAGACGATATTGAGAGTACTCTTTTCTCTTCTCTCATGGATGGAACTGTTTCTGTTGCATCTTCTCACAACAGAAGCGTAGGAACTTCAACGGATCCACTTGCATCTAGCTCTTGGGAAGAGGTAAGCAGTCTAAGCAAGTGGTTTCTAGTATAATCTGGTTGAAAAATGTGACAATTATTAAGACATCATACTAAATTGAATACCAAATTAACCTAATTGGTCAACTTTTCCATAAATTCTGTATCTGTTCCACAAAAATTAGGACATATTTGGCATGTGTGGCTCATGGGATGCCACTTCCAGTTGTTGTCAAATGAATTACCAATGTTAAAATTTTGTGTGTGCAGGTTCCTCCAAAAAACATATTACTGACGCCAGTACAGTGTAAGTCACTGTGGAGACAGTTTAAATCTGAGACCGAGTATACTGTAACCCAAGCTATTTCGGCACAGGTGATTTTGCAAATCTACCTCAGAATTTGTGGCATAAACAGAATTTAGTCAATAATATGTTTTCATCTTTATTCTTCAGGAGGCTCACAAGCGAAATAACAACTGGCTTCCACCAGCTTGGGCGATTGTGTTGATGATTGCCCTTGGTTTCAATGAATTCATGATGCTTTTGAAGTAATATCAATTTCCTTACATTCCTGTACTATTCTCATTCAAGATTCTCCCAAAGTGTTTCAGCTATTTAAGATACATTGGCATGTTTCATATTATTGGAACAGGAATCCTTTGTATCTCTTGGGTTTCTTTGTGGCGTTTTTACTCTCCAAAGCCTTATGGGTGCAGCTTGACATTCCGGGGGAATTTCAACACGGCGCAGTAAGCTATTTGCTAAGCTTCCATTGTTCCTAACACAATAAGTTTTAGGAGATATTATCTTAACACAATGTTTCCTGCATCTATGCTAGCTTGCTGGAGTACTCTCTATCACGTCAAAGTTTCTTCCAACTGTTATGAATCTCCTAAGAAAGCTCGCGGAAGAAGCGCAAGGAAAAACAACTCAGGAAGCACCAGAATACTCAGCTTCCCAAAGCTACCGTCAGCAATCTCCATCACATTCCATCTCAAGCACAATATCTGAATCCGTCGCATCAAACGTATCAGCATCTGCTGCTGGTGATGATGCAGAATACTCAAGCCCGGCACAGCTTCGGAGACGAAACACCAACGATGTACAAGAATCAGAGATCTCTCAAATGTAAACTAACGATTTACCGTAGAACAATCCATGTCAGTTCTGACAATGTTCTTCATAAAAATCGTACGATAGTTAATAGTTATATATGCAGATAGCGTCTTTGAGTTGAAATAATATTATTATCATATTGAATAAAATGTTCTGGTTGAGGCTAGACTTCAAAAAATACAGATCTCTGTAAATTAAAGGGACATTAGTTTTGAGTAAAGGTTTGTTGGTTTGGGAGAAATATGGATTTGTAACTTGGTTGGTAGTGTCTGGTATTTCCCACACAAGTTTTCCCCGTCAATTGGGTAAAAGAAAGCTGATTTTTTATGGAAAGAATAAAAAATTGTTTAAATAATCACTTAAGTCTAATTTTAATGTATTTATTTTTCAATTTTCAACTACATAAATTTATAAATTTATTTTCATATACATGGTTAGAAACGTTTATATATTGTTTGTTTTGAATTAATGAATTTTTTTTTTCTTACAATTTAATATTCTTATTTTTTTAATAGATAGTTTTATTCTATAATATCATATTTATAATGTTATATGTTGTGACAACTAAACCACCTAAAATTGTCCACACCCTGACAAAATGTTTTAGTGGTTAGACGTTGTGTTACCACGTACTTGCGGCCTTTCTTAAACATTAAAAAACATAGTTAAAAAGTTCGTTTTAAAGTTTATTTACAACTTAAATTGGAAAAATGGAATTTACGGAACATTGTCTTGAAAAAACTGTCAAAAGTTCACAATATTAAAACGGAAGTAACAAAATGTTATATAAAAAACAGAAATAATAATACTCTAATTCGTTTTTCTTTTTCCTTTGTTTGTTCCTAAGTTTCTAACCCGATAGTTCGAATTCAAACTGACGCATATGAAGCTGGACCACTGAGCGAAGACTTGTTATCATACGGATTACGGACAATCTCACACAAAACTCCAGTACATATAAGAAGGGTATTCACACGGTTGAAAAATCAACAATTAAGATATATTAACTTAAAACTTCCAAGATTATAGGTTGGACCCTTTTCTAGTCGATACCATCTCTATCACCCATAAAAATATCTCAACAATAAAGTAATAGTATTTTTTGAGATAAATTATATTTTTTGGTAAAATTGTCTAAGTCGATCGTTAAATAACAAGTATAAAATGAATTCCTAATGAGTTTGTGAAATGAGAAACGGTTTCATTAAAAATTTAAAAGAGAGGTCTATATGAAAGACTCACACTAGTCACTAATCCTAAACAAAGAACCAACCCGAATATACCAAACCAAAATTGACGTACTAACCGAATATATATTAAATTTAAAAACCACAACCGGATCGTTATTAAACCAAGAATCGAATGGAATATCTGAAAGATCCAAAATCAATTATATACTTAAAATATTAAAAATTTAGACTAAAAACTAAAAAAATATATCTAAATACCAGAAAAATATCTGAAAGCGCGAACCATAAAAACTCGAAAATATCTAAGATAACGGTCTCGTATTCAAATCCTAGATTTAACCTTGATCTAATTTAGTTTATATTTATATATTTTTTTGTGAATGTGCATTGCAATTGCATAGCGTGGAAACAGGTCTTGAGAATAAATTGATAATATATAAGTAAACAACGACTATAGTATGAAAGCGTATGTTATTATGGTCATGCTTAATAATATATATAAACAACAATTTGGTCACTGTTATTAGAAAACATGGGGATGGGGTTGCTTGTTTATTAATATGAACACTCCCATTTTGTTATTACACAAAATAAAACAAATCTCCCTAACTACATCCGACAAATTTTCATATTGTGCCCAACTTGCTTACATCGCGAATATGCTGGTTGCTTCCTAGGGCGTTTATTTCCAATGGCAACTTCCAAAGATGATTTAATCCTACGCTTCTTGGGCCTTCCTGGCTGGTTCACAACAATCGGAGGCAAGCACTTTTGATTATCCACAGCTTCAGGAGCCGGGAATGATTCATCTGGAGGCATGATTGAACCAGCCCATCCGTTAACCAAATTGACACTCCTAAATTTCAAATCGCACATGGATATACGAGACATATCCAAATGCTCTGCAGCTGCGATTTTCATGGATGCATGGTATTTTCTCGTGGTCGAAACGACGACATGTGCATTTTTTTAGTTCCAAATTTACAACATGCAAAGATGATCCATAGCTCACTTGCACACGTACAGCATCAATCGTTTGTACCTCCATAAGTCTTGCTGCGGTGACACGTTCCTAGTAGGGAGTAGAACAAAAAAAAAACGTTTTAGGCTGAATTATGAAAAGAATAACAGCTGAGTTATGGAAACTATAATGGATGGCTGATATATGGAAACAGTTACGGCTGGTATCTAAAAACTGTTATGGCTGACTTATGTAAACTTACCTGTAACAGTTTCTCAACACCTCGAGTGATCGTTGTTAGCTGCGATTTCGCATCTTCTCTCCGTTCAGAAAACCATCTGGTCATCATATTCCGTATCCATTCTAGAAGTCGAACTATGGGAAGACTTCTAGCATTTGACAGTGCATGGTTCATTGATTCTGCAATATTTGTTGTCATTAAATTGTACCTTTCACCCGGGAAATGAACACGCGTCCACATTCGGACACCAACTCGTTGGAGGTATCCATGTAGTTCAGGATGACGTGTTTCAATCTCATTGAAAGCCTCATTAAAATCAGACAGCCTAAAACACCTTGCCGCTTTTTTTCACCAGAGGGAACAAATGTTTTTCTTTGAACTTCACCAAGATGTTTTTATACAAATGGTAAGTGCAAATTCCACACAAAGCCAACGGATACACTTGACCAATCGCTTTCCCTATTGACTTATGTCTGTCGGAGATTATCGCAAGATCCTTTTCGTCAGGAATGGCAACTTTGAGTTGTGTAAAAAACCAACGCCAAGACTCATCATTTTCAGTGTCAACAACAACGAAAGCTAATGGGAAAATTTGAAAGTTACCTTCCTCAGCTAGGGCTGTTAGAAGCGTCCCTTTGTAACTACCATGGAGAAACGTTCCGTCGACAACAACAACTTTGCGCATGAAAGCAAACCCAGCAATACTCGCACCAAAAGCAATAAAAACATATTTGAATCTGTCTTCATTATCTATTTGAAGACGAGTGACTGTACCCGGATTTTCCCTTCTTAACTTGTATATGTAAGAGGGCAACTCGCTAAAACTATCCTCAGGAGTCCCCTGATCGATCTGCCTTGCATTCAGCAGTGTTCGATATGCCTTCCAATAACCCATCTGTTGACACCAAACAAATTAATAAATCAGCCAAAACATATAGATTACTCAGCCGATACATTCGAATAAATCAGCCGTAAATAATGAATAAATCAACCGTAACATGTAAATAACTCATCCTATACATACCTATAAGTCAGCCATTATTATCAATAAGTCAGTCGAAACATAGTTATTACCTTTAGACTTAATTGCTTATTGAAAATGACTCCAACACTTTTAGGTTTAACATCCGGACCAAGATCACCAAGATAGTCCCAGTAAAGACCTGCCAATACATCAGCTGTTGATTGGCAGGATCTAATAGAACATTCCGTCACAGAACATGTGTGTTCCGAATCGTACACACGAACATGAAAATTTGGGTCATTCCCTTGTACAGATGCACAAACTCTCCAAAGACATCCTTCAACCCAACACCTAAAAACCACTTGTCTCGGATTTGATACTGGTACATTAAAATCAAATCCATCCCTAACCAAAATAAGTTTCAAGTGATACCTGAACTCCTTTTTGCTCATGTATCTTTGTCCTACAACAATTTTTAGCGTTGACACCTCCAACCTAATAGCCTCCGGATTCGATCCAGCAAAGTTATCATCTTTATGAGCTTTCTTCTGAGGAGGCAAAGTTAGTGGGTCTTCCTCTTTACTCTGAGGCTCGCCCAATACAGAAAATTGCTCGTCATCAGATGACTCACCATCGGAGTCATCGAAAAAATCAAATCGGCTTGAAAATTCATCATCTTCTTCTTCGTCAGATGCTACTTCGACAACTTCTTCTTCTTCTTCGTTTTCTTTGTCAACGATCTTACCATAATCAAAAAAAAGTTCCTTCAAATCCCCCACCGTACACTTCGTATGTAGGTTCTACTTTCGAGTCACTGCTAATCATACTTCCTCTAGCTCCACTAGTTTCTGTAGACTCTTTCGCCGAAAACTCTACACAGAGACGTAGCTGATCGGTTTTCCATAGCCCCAAAAAACATTGCAACTGTCGATCATTGGAGATAAAAACTGGTGGAGTATCATGCACCATTAGTTTCAGTGCCTTGTTTGAGAACATGTAGCTCAACTTTAGCTCATGGCTAAACGCGTCCAGTCCGTAGTCTTCAAGAACAAGCATCACAAGCTTGTCGTGTGTTGTGCCTCCATCTATCTGCACAACTATACAACCTCTATCGTCGGTGTTAAATACATATCTCTGTGTCTTTACCCAATTACCGGAAACAACTAGAACCGGAACCGGATCCATGAAAGAACTTGAAGAACAAGGTGAAGAAGAAGTAGAAGAACAAGGTGAAGAACAATGTGAAGAAGAAGTAGAAAGAACTAGGTGAAGAAGAAAAGTGAAGAAGAAGTATAAGAATAAAGAGTCGAACGACATTTCGTATTGTCGGAGAAAAAAAAAAGATGACATGGAATGCTGACATAGATGATGCGTCCGACGTGGCAAGTCAGCCATCAAACAATAAATAACTCAGCCTATATAAAACTCAGCAACAACATGAAAAACATTACAATAATAAAAAAAACATTACAGTAATTAAAAGCAAAAAAATTGCTGCCAAATTCAGCCGTATCGTTTAATAAGTCAGCCGTATCGCTTAATAAGTCAGCCGTATCGCTTAATAAGTCAGCCGTAACTGAATAACATTGTAGTAATTAATTTTTTGTTAATAAGTCAACCGTCAAATGGTTGAGTTGTATGATAAGTCAGCCTATCACGACTGAGTTGTACGATAAGTCAGCCTATTACGGTTGAGTTGTACGATAACTCAACCGTAGCAGTTGCTCATAAGTCAGCCGTGTCGTAGTGATAACTCAGCCAAACTTTTGACAACTCAACCATTGGGTGAAAACTCAGCCGTAAGGACGGTTGAGTTATAGCATATCTCAACTAGATTTTAATAAGTCAGCCGTAAGGACGGTTGAGTTATAGCATAACTCAACCAGATTTTAATAAGTCAACCGTAACGCTTGGTTGAGTTATGCTATAACTCAACCGTCAGCTCTTACTCAAATGTTTTTTTCCATAACTCATCCGCAACATTTATCTGTAACGCGTTACGGCTGAGTTATGGTTACACGTCAGCGATTTCTGACGTGGGATCTGACGTGACAATGACATTTTTGTAATAACGTTTTTTGAAAATACCCGAAATATTCTAGTAATAAAATCTTATTTTTTTTATTCTGGTAATATTACCTAATTTGGATAACACTTGAGTAAATCACCCAAAAAAAAACAGAATGACAAATCCAATCATAGTGGCCTATGCCAAAGGCCAACTTGCTGACTTCTGGGGAGATTCTCTAGCTTTATTAGACGTTATACCAGTTGACATGGTTGTGAACGCTGCAATAGCAGCCATGGCAAAGCATGGTTGTGGTGTCTCAGAGCTTAAAGTTTACAATGTGACTTCTTCATCTCATTCGAATCCCATGCGAGTTGGTGAATTGATGGACCTCTCTCATCAACATCTTCGTGACTCTCCACTGGAAGAAACAGTGATAGACTTAGAGCGTATGAAATTCCACAGTTCCTTAGAGGGTTTCACTTCCTCTTTTATAGAACACAATAACAAAACAGGAAAGAGTGATTGACAACGAAGGAAGGGGATTTAGCATGAGAGGAAAGAGGAAGCTAAACTATGTTGTGTCATTGGCAAGAACATATGAGCCTTACACATTCTTTTGGTTTTGGTGATCCATTCAAAGCTCGACATGTTTCAAGTGATGATACTCACCAATTGTTGAGTATTTTAAACCATCACCTTCCAATGACTGAATAACACCAAAAAAAAAAGAAAAAAGCAAACTCATGAACTCAACAACTTTGCAGAGTAAAGAGAGATAGATGTTATAAGGAGAAAGAGCGTACTAGAGCTTGTTCTTTAAAATCTTCAATTGCTGAACCATTTCATCAATGTGTATCCCCTGTTCTCTTGCACGGCAGTGAACAAATAACAATAGTTAGGTGCTGCAACAGCCGCGAGTAAACTCAAACTCACGTGCCAGCAGGTTGCTTTAGAAACTCTAAACTCTAAGTTGTTATTTGGTAGATATAGTTCTCCTCTCTGGTGATTTGAAGTTTGTTTCAAAATCCAATATTTTTTTTATATCATTAATCTCTACGCAAAAGTCCAAGTTTAAAAGATTTTTGTTGCATACCAAAATCAATCTTGTAGTGAATTAATAGTGTGAAACTGTGAATTTCAAGTCAAGAGTATATTAATTTTTAATAAACGATACACCCTTAATTATGAGTACCTTAAAATCACCAGCACTATAACAATTGTGAAATCCCTAGATTAACTAAAAATTATCACTACTACAATTACACGTCTACAACCACAACCAAAAAAAAATAACAAAATTTGAAACCCTAATCAGACTTCGGACACGAGGATTAACTAAATCATTCCAACCACACCCAAAAAAAAATACATGTTTTGAAACCCTAACTAGACTCTGTTTCACTTTGTTACGTGTAAACAGGTTGGCAACAGAGAGGGCATGAGTTTTTTTTGTCGATTCAACCAATCGATGACACATTCTTCATGAAAAAGATGTAGGCATAGGGTAGATTCGTTCAACCTCGCATCCCGACTCCAACAAATTCTCCAAACAAATCGCACAAGTCTTCGTTTCTTGCTTCGCTCTCTTTGTCCACCAGATCTGTTGTAGACGGACCAGAGCTACAAGGCACGACGATGTATTCCTTCTGTGTCAATGTGATGGTGACTATTATGTATAGGGGCTGTCTTGGTGTCAAGTCAGAACTTTGACTTCTGAGTTGTTGGGCTTTAACAAGAATCTGATCGGATATTTGTTTGGACATGACACGATCGTGGAGTTCGCTGAGAACAAGTTGATAGATGTAGTTTGGTTCGAAGTTTTCGAACTTGAGATAGATGAGTGGGTCGGAAGGAGAAGTATCGTCTGGGTAAGATCTGAAACTCGTTACACTGTCATCGTTCTTGTCTATGATAAGTTCCTCGAATTCTCTGTCTCGACTGATTATTACATCGCTTAAGAACTCTGACAAGGGATGCGACCAACCCGATACATGAACATCAACGTCGACTGGTTTGGTTTCCATTATTATCGGAGTGAATTTAGAGAAACAGAGATGGATCGATGAGACTTGAGAGTCGTAAAAGGGACGACTGGAATAAGAGGATTAGAGAGGGAGAGAGATTGTTGTAAAATATGAAATTGTGGAGAAGTGCGGTGTAATGTTATTAGGGTTTCTCCCTATTATATAAGAGCAATAAAGCAAAACTCTGATTATAATTTGTTTTAACGGTCAATTTACATACAATTTCCTTTTTCCCAATATTCCTTTTTGCTTCTCCAAAATTGTTTATTGTGGTTGTATTTCATTTTTTTAGATACCGGAGTTTAGCTATGTGCCTATGTTTTTAATATTTTCTGAAATTCTGAATTTGAGCTTTGGGCCTGAAAACGCAGCCCATCTTTCGCCATTTAAACCTAATTTTAATCCTAAACCGAATACAAAACACCGAGATTAGGATCGTAGAAAGATAGAAAGATGGCACAACAAAACAATAGGCACTGTAACCTTAATTCCGGAACAACCGGCACCACTGCATCGAACATAACTAAGGCAAAATAGGCCT
>NC_025702.1:3200701-3208310 GCF_000633955.1 Camelina sativa | reverse complement strand
AAGAGGGGGGGGGGGAGAGAGAGAGATTGTTTTGAAATAAGAAATCGTGGAGAAAGAAGTGCGGTGTAATGTTATAATGTTATTATGTTTACTAGGGTTAGGGTATTTTGTTTTTTCCGTTCCTGTGTTTGAGTTTAGTGGTTTAATTATTGTGATTAGTAACTAATTATAGCCGTTGTGGTCAAGTTAACATAGATGATTAGGGTAATACTATAATTACGATTTATGTCCCTATTTGGTATTTCCTTTTTCCGAGAATGAGAAGAGTAAGTAGTGAAAAAGAATTTAGGAAGTTTCTCTTCATCTATATATTGACTCTGAGTAAGCCAGAGGCTTTGCTGGAGTCTATTACTCTTCATTTATGTATTTGAGATTTATGCTGGCTGATGATTGATGATGGTATTGTGAAGAAACGATAGCTATGAGTACTCTAACCTTTAACAATGGTGGTGTGTCGTGAGCTCGGTCCGATGAACGTTACGGTGAGGTGTTTGTTGAGGTTTCCAAGTTTCATTAGGTCGATTGCAACATTGGAGTTGATTTTGCTTCGATTCAAGCTAAAATATATCATCTGATGGTAAGCTGGACTTTAATGCCTACCAAGTGTTCGACAAAATGCTTCTGGGAAAAGAAGGAAGCAACAACGTAAGCAGAGAAATCGCCTTAAGGTATGGCCATTTAAGTTCGAAACAATCTCACGAATTCGACAACTCCAGGATTCTTGTTCTGTTTCTCACGTTGGATCCAATTGGACAAAGGAACAGGGTGGCTGCGGTTATAGGACAATCACTATCTGAAACTCTGCAACTCATCATGTTCTTTTCCTTACGAGTTCTTGAACAGTTGGTGGATCCACCAACAAGAATCACCTTATCAGTATCCCAAGAGTGCTTCAGGTGCTGCAGTTCAGGTGTGTTCTGTTCTTGTTGACATCTAATCTTCAAGTTTTGTAATTAGAAATTTACATTGTACTTCGATGAGCTATATCACTAAAATGCTATTTGGCCTCTGATTTCAGGCTGGTGTTCTATCTGGAGATGTGAGGGACATTGTTCTTCTTGATGTGTCACTTGGTTTGGAAACTTTTGGTGGTGTCATGACCAAGATCATTTTAAGAAACACCACACTTCCAACTTCTAAATCAGAAGTCTTCTCAACTGCTGCAGATGGACAGACAAGCGTTGAGATTAATGTGTTTCAGGGTGAGAGAGAGAGTTCGTAAGAGATAACAAGTCTATTGGTAGCTTCCGTCTTGATGGTATCCCGCCTGCGCCACGTGGAGTTCCACAAATCGAGATCAAATTTGATATTGATGCCAATGGAATTCTATCTGTCAGTGCTTCCGACAAAGGCACAGGAAAGAAGCAGGACATCACCATTACTAATGCTAGTACCTTGACAAAGGATGAGGTGTGTATAAAATTATATAAAAGTTGCTTCACTTTTTTTGGATNACATTGTTCTTCTTGATGTGTCACTTGGTTTGGAAACTTTTGGTGGTGTCATGACCAAGATCATTTTAAGAAACACCACACTTCCAATTTCCAACTTCTAAATCAGAAGTCTTCTCAACTGCTGCAGATGGACAGACAAAATGTGTTACAGGGTGAGAGAGAGAGTTCGTAAGAGATAACAAGTCTATTGGTAGCTTCCGTCTTGATGGTATCCCGCCTGCACCACGTGGAGTTCCACAAATCGAGGTCAATTTTGATACTGATGCCAATGGAATTCTATCTATCTGTCAGTGCTTCCGACAACGGCACTGGAAAAGAAGCAGGACATCACCATTACTGGTGCTAGTACCTTGCCAAAGGATGAGGTGTGTATAATTATAAAAGTTGCTTCACTTTTTTGGATTTGTAGTGTTTTTTCCTATTCATGTTTAAATGATTCATATTGGTTGTGGGGTGTTGTTGCAGGTAGACACAATGGTGCAAGAAGCAGAGAGGTTTGCCAAGGAAGACAAAGAAAAGAGAGATGCGATCGACACAAAGAACCAGGAAGGATAATTTGATTTGTGGGCAGCAAATGAATGGTAAGAGTCAAATTTTGCCTTTTAAACACATAATTGAAGCAATATTGTGGAGCACAAATTGTCCACAGAAGCAGTGTTGTTACAAAACATGTACAAAATAAATCAGATCTCTCTCAGCCTTTCACAGAGTAGTTTAGACGTTCCTCTGCAGTAGTTATCAAGCAGGCGCAAGTTAAGATACCTACAACAAACACAAGACCAAATAATATATATACATAGACAGTCTGCACACATCAGAGGCGGAGTCCGTGGTTCTTAGGACTTTGAGGAACGCTGCTTGCTCTGCCCCAGTACCTGCGATCTTCATTGCATCCACACCTGCCATTACCACCACCTGAGTTATGCGCGTTTGTGTATAATTGGTTAAAACCATGACCCGGTGAGTCCCCCCAGCATGTGCCTCTGGGGAAGTCTAAAGGTGCTGGTGGTCTGCCTGTTAGGAGCCTGCAAGTATGTATTGTAGTGGTGGTTTTGTGTCTGCATCTGCTGTGAGATGTTTGGACTGCTATGTACTCTATGCATTGGGTAAAGCCTGCTCAACTGGTAGCTGTTGTTCTGAAAACTCGTATCAGGCGGATTTGACTGTATCCATCAGGTGATGATTCTGATCTGGGAGAGGAGCAAGTAGAGACGGTGAAGGAAGGTCGCGTTTTGATGGGAGCACGAAGAGAAGAAGCACTCTTGGGTGTGAGAAGAATACCGTTGATGGCTTCAATGTAATGTTGCTCAATGGTCTTTGGCTCGATGGTGCCTAACTGATTCTCGAGAACAACCGGGTTTGCAGGAAACAAGAAGGTTCTGAGTTTAGGGGTTTCGTGACGGTTATATTCCTCTATCATGTGTTTGACAACTTCATCAGATTTTACAGAGACTAATGCATCAAATCTTGGGAATGATCTGGTACTTGAGCACTTCTCTGTGATTGCTGTAAGTTTCTTCATGAGCTTTGTTATAATCAGGAGTAAAATACTAACCGCCAACATAAACACAAACAGAGAACTTAAGTAAAGCAAAAGAGATAAAAAAAAGTCCCAACTTTCTGTTCATCGTCCCTTTCCTTACTGTTCAGAAGAGTGAATATAACAAATCTATATTACAATCGACTGTTCTTACGACCTCATATCATGTGGTTACACTTACATATCCAAAAGCTAATACTAATATATATATATAGATATTCTATATATATATAGGCAATACTACAAACTAATAACGGAGATCACAAAAAAAGTTCGAACCAAAAATATCAAATTCATAATATACAAAACAAAATAAAGGTGGATCAACGATGATTAACCGTGAAGAATATGTAATTTCGATGTTGGAAAAGATGATGTCGGAAAATTAATCGCGCCAGTAGTCCAATACATTACAAAGAATCAAGTTGTACAAACATGTAGTTATATATATATATATCAAGTCGAAAACTTCACAAAATCTTCGAGAAGTGAGCATAAACTCGACAGTATTTTCCAGATTCTGAACTTTAGACAACTTTCTTGAATGGTTTCTTCAAGACTTAAATTTGTTCCTAAGTTTAGGGATTGTTAGGTCTGCACCTCCAAACCCATCCATTACGCCTTTTGCTGACGGAAACTCACCTCTTGCAGTTAAACTGCAAGAAAAAAGAATGGTAAAGAAAATGAACAAACGAACAATGCTCAACAGAAGCACCTTTCAGGCTTTAAACTGAGTAGACTAAGCAACAACAATCCAGAAAGAGACATCAGAAACTGAACATCATACCTGCTTCGCATGACTACACACGGCATGCCTATCATCTTTGCAGCAGAAACTCCAGGTTGGCTACCAGCAACAAGTATACAGTTTTTTACGGGTAATCCTATGTGTTCCGCAGCAGCACGCAATGCAACAACAATTTTTTCCAATCTGGAGAAAGCAGAAAAGAAAATGAGAAGACAACACTTATTTTGTCAAGGTATGGAATTGGAATTTTTGGAGAGAAGAACAAAAAGTCTCACCTCTCAGATGAGGTTGTGTCAATATCAACACTTAGCTTTAGCATCGATGCAACTTCTTCTGCTATCCTCTGTTTCTCAGCAGACGCTAGTCAGACAAAAATTAGGAGGATGAGATATCTACTACAATTACAAGAGGAGATCTTAGATATAAAAAAAGTATTTGCATATTGTCTCCGAGATCTATACCTGCTTTTTTTACTTCCTTCACTAGTTGCTCCTCTAGACTTGAAGAAACTCCTTTGCCAAGAACAAGTTGTCCATACATACTCTGTTCGACCTCATTGTCTCCAATAACCTTCACATTTGGAAGTCTTTCTTGGCCAAGCATCTCGACAATGGATCTGTTATATAATCACATCATAGATAAGAAACGATCAAACTTGTTTAGAAATAACACAAAAAATGTAGAACTTTTCCATCTTTAAGCTCTGTTACACTAGTTGTAAAGCAAAGGTTTTTTTGATGAATATGATATTACTCTAATTACAAGTTGTCCATATGATTGTTTTGTAGAGTTTCCTCACAAATACTACTACTTTTCACCTTGCATTATTTTGTCTTTCTAATATGTGAGATTATACAATCACAAGAAGGAAATTACATGAAACCTCAAGATTCTGAAGCAATTTCCTAGGGATACTGTTGTTTCCAACACATTAAACATTTGAGAATATCACGGATTCTATCAAAATCATATGCATATGAACCCTAGCGATCTCCAGAAGAACTGAAATTTGTGCATTTTGAGCAGCCAGAACCAAAGACTAGTTTAACTACTTACAGGGCTACTTTGTCACCACTCTTGCAGTAGGCTGTTACGATACCAACAGGTACTCTCTCCGTGGATGCATTATGGATAAACCTACATCTCAAAAAAGTAAGACTACGAATTTACAAGTACAAGAAAAAAAAAACTCTAGTTCTTTGTTGTAGTCTACAAGAGAGATCAGCAGGCATATATCTAAAAGACTCACTCTTGGACTCCAGATTTCAGAGGTAAACTTTTCGACATTAGAAACTCATCCATTGCATTTTTCTGCCAACAAACAAGTTGGGAGTTAAGAAATCGATGGAGTTATCAAACCTTAACTTCAAAGAGAATAGCCTTGTGTTCATCTATGCATACAACCTTTTCTCGCAAAACACTTTTTACAAAACTGGCTTTCTCACTGGTTGGCAACGACGAAGGCCAACCAATCTGAAAAGAGGGAGACAAACAAGTGAGAAAAAAAAAGAAGATGCCAGACTTTGATAACTGTGTGGGACTTGGTAATGATGTTTAAGCAAAAAGTTGACAACATACTTGGTTAAAATACAAAAGCAACATTTTCTCTTCATCAGCAGCACCCTTTCTGGTAATAAACAACGAAATGCAATTGTAAAATGAACTCAAACTAAATGTTGTCAAAGTTTGAAGCAAACTTCACAAACTTCAATGAACCAAAAGCCAAGCGGAAAACACAAGTCACAAACCTAGATAGCATACCTCAAGAGGTCTGAATAAACTGGTTCAGGCCAATTTGCACAATCAAGCCCAAGCTTTTGAAAAGCTAGTATTTAACAACAAGAAGCAACCACATCAGAAAAAAAAAAACAAAAAATAAAAACAACCTCTGAGCACAAAGCTCGTAGGTTATTCACTTTGTAAAATTCCTCTAAAAGAATGGGTGATTTTACGACGCACCTAGATTGAAAGCTTGGCGATTACTGGACCATGTATCAATCATAACCCTGAAAACAAACAGAACCAAACAAAAGAATCAAAAGTTAACGAACACTGAACCAAAACCAAGAACTTGCTTCAAACCCATAACAATCTCATCAGAAAGTTCGAAGCTTTTTTCTTAATCGGAACTTACTTACCCATCAACTTCAAGTATCACGCCGAATTCTTCAGATGGGTTTGCGTCTTCTCGGCTCGCTGATAAGCAAACCGAAGAGTATCTCTGCAATCGCAAGCATGTTCCGAGAATTTGGGGTTTTCCTGGGAAATTGGAAAAAGACAAGAAATTGCGTCTTCCAGTGTCGTGTGAGGCTCGCTCGCTCAGATATCGATTGAAAAGAGAAGTCTTGGTTGTACAAGAAAGTTGAAGATTGTTAACAATCGAACAAGAAGCAATTTCCATGGCTACAACGTTCTGCTGATTCATACCAAAAACGTCTCCATTGATAATGATCAATTATGCTCTTACCATAGAGTAAAGTACCGAGCTTTTAGACTTTTCTCTCTCTCTCTAGATAGATACTGTAAATTTTTAATTTTGGGTCCTTACGTAAAGATTTCAACTTTTTGTGGTTATGCTTTCTTATCTCTTCTTCTCGCCCCTTTTGGATTGTTCGATCAAATTATGTTTCTCACAACTTACACATTTATTATTCCTCTCGCTTTTATCCTCTTTTCAATTCAATGTTACTTCTGAGATGGTATAATTATGGACACATAAGAACATGACTCATTCGAAAAAAAATAACAAAATCTTACAGATTTAAAGTACATAATTCACTCAATACCATACAAAGGTTTCTCTTTTACATCGTATATAACTTTAGACAGACATTGTAATAACAAAATTCTGGAGAAGCCACAAAGAAGTAAAACTCAGTTGAACAATTACTGTAACAAGAAAGAGTTATTATATGAATGAAGCTGATTTAACCACAATCTATACTTCCTATGACCTGACTCTAAATCTTACCGTAGTAGAGGAAACTTTTTCCCCAATGGAAGCAAAGTGAAGTATGAAATTTGCGCACACAACAAAAAGATGGAAAGTATTATTAAGTTGCCTAGAAGAATCAAACCGTTGCCCGGTTATAGATTAGACAGAAAAAAAAGAGCAGGTGTTAATGCATACTTAGAAGTTACCTAGCATGAAGTAGTTATTAAAGGGAAAACCTAAATTATATATGCTTCGCAATATCCTTTTCGGATGATGAGTCCTTGTTCAAGCCGTTGGATAGTGCAAAAATGCCACACATATATATATAATCAACATAAAATACACTGAGCATTGGTTCCAACGACTGAACCGACCCATGTAGAAGTCAAGTTCACATGGTTGGGCATCAAAGTGCCAAAAGGTCTTTAAAAAGACCACAAGATGGAATATAAAGAGTAGCAGTTTTAATAATCATTACCTCTCTTATGAATGGTTATTCTCTTGTGAGTGTCTTCTGTGCTCTCTATCACCATGATGACTACTACCTCTGCTCGTCTTGTTGTGGCCTTCTTCACCATTCTCACTATTGTGGCGTCTCTTTCCTTCTGTCTGCTTTTCAGGAGGGCTTCCCATTTTTCTCTTTCTGCTATGCATCATCGGGGACACATCGTTTACCATTTCGCCTTCCTCTGTATGTTTGACTTCTCCTTTAACATCTAAAATCTCACCATGTTCTGTGCCCATGGTATCAGAGTTCTCGACCTTTGGTCTGCTCTGTACTTTCCTTTCCTTCGTCTTTTCATCCTCAACAGCTAGTTCCACATCTTCCAGTTCTCTTTCAATCAAATCATCCTCATCCATCAAATCCTTTTTCCTTGTCCTTTCACCTAGCAACTTCTTAGCTTTCTCTCGTTTAGCCTTCACCTTATCTC
>NC_025702.1:3197008-3199931 GCF_000633955.1 Camelina sativa | reverse complement strand
CCTTCTGTCTGCTTTTCAGGAGGGCTTCCCATTTTTCTCTTTCTGCTATGCATCATCGGGGACACATCGTTTACCATTTCGCCTTCCTCTGTATGTTTGACTTCTCCTTTAACATCTAAAATCTCACCATGTTCTGTGCCCATGGTATCAGAGTTCTCGACCTTTGGTCTGCTCTGTACTTTCCTTTCCTTCGTCTTTTCATCCTCAACAGCTAGTTCCACATCTTCCAGTTCTCTTTCAATCAAATCATCCTCATCCATCAAATCCTTTTTCCTTGTCCTTTCACCTAGCAACTTCTTAGCTTTCTCTCGTTTAGCCTTCACCTTATCTCGAAGCAATTTCAAGTCTTTTGGCGATTGGCTGATTGGGACATCACCAGCTTCAACATATCTAGATTTATGAACAGCACCATCATCTTGAAGCTCTCCACCCTCTCTTTCTGAGTTGTCTTTCCCAGGTCCCTGAACTGAAGGTCTAGAGCTATGGGGGGCTTCTCTCGCACTGTCCTTATGGGCTGGATGACTTTCAGAATGTAGGCTGCTTTCTTTTGTTTCTCTCTCTATCTCCTCTTTATTATCGACACTGACATTGGCTGCCTCACCAACCCCATTATCATTGTTCTGACTCAATACTCCTTTCGATGAACCCCCAGGATTATCAGAATTTGAATGTTCATGGGTTGAACGTACTGATGTTTGCCTAGAACCAACATGCTCATCGGTGGAAACTGCATTTCTGGAGCCTGGCCGCTGAGCTGACCCTCCACCTACACTACTTTCGACTTCGCTCCCTTGAGATGCAGGGACACGATTTTGCTCATAAAGCTCCAGCATTTGGTTGCTAACATCTGAGATATACAAAAGACGATCAATCTTGAAATCATATCCAAAAAGGGAATGAAAGTCAAACAAGGAAGCAAGAGTTGTCAAATCAATTTCATCATGTAACATACCTTCTAATTGTCGGGGAGTGACATCAAATTCTTGCCACCAGACCTTCTCTCCATCTGATGGTAACTTCACTTTAAGGAACTTGGCCGCAAGAAATATTGCACCAGCCGCAATATGGTGAGGCTTAAATTGCAGGCAGAGCGATGTCCGTAGACTGCAAGCCACTTTCATTGTATGAAGACGAAAATACAAGGCACATAGAATTATTGGAAGCTTTAGTAGGAAATAGTACTTGAACGTACCCATCATTAACAAAATTCCATGCAACTTGGGCAAGAGCATTCTGTGCAACCTTAAATTTCTTTATTGCCTCTACAAGGGGTTTATAAGGATGATGAACGTTGAGGTCAAAGCCTAGAGTAGAAAGAACTATTTTTTCTCCGTTTAATATAAGCTCTTTTTGTTGCTCATATACTTCCTGCAAAAGTGTTATACATCAAAATACATTTTGATATGCTGGCCAACAGAAAATGAATCAGGACTAAAAGACCATGGTTCTACAAAACAACGAATCAAAGTCTGTAGCTAATACTAAAACCTCAATGTCAAATAAAACAGAATACTGTGTATGGGGAAAGAATGATACATTCATCTATAACTAGCTAAACGGAGGCAAGAAATTTGAGAAGGTTCAGTAGTAAGATGGAATACCTTTTGCTTGATTTTCTGAGAAGCACCAGGGTCCTTCTTGTTTATAATCTCATAGGAGACAAAAATAACGTCTTTCAAGGGCCGTGGAGTTTCCTCAACCTTTCCAGCAAGAAACATGCATACAGTTGCAATGGTCTGTGGAAAAAAACATGAAGAGAGAGCTCAGTACTATCTAAGTACTTTTTCCGCTCTAGAAGAAATAAATCAGTACCAACAATCACAAATCAAAGAAAAACCTTTGACAGTATAACTATCAGTGAGAATAGAATAATGAGCTCTCTAGAACTACCAAGAAATATGGCAAGGGGATGGAGCCAATATATAAAAGAATACCAAGGAGCCACGACATTTCAATACCTTGAATTCTATGCTAGCCAGACTACAGCATAGTGGTTCAACAACACAGACAGAAGTCATTTTTTAAAGCATTCAACTTGTTCAAGTGCAAAACAATAAACTCACCCTTCTGTCATTCTTTGCATGTGACTGGCGAAAGAAGAATCGATGACAGAAGATTATCGCTGTAGCTATTGTAACCTGGGGACTGATGGGAAAACTATATCAGCCACTTTCCAAGATAAGAAAAAAAAAACTGAAAGCAGCCTTGAACAATGCAAAAACCATGACTACAACGACAGGAAGTACAGTTCAGACAGTGTGGCAGTAATGTCTTCACCACTAATAACTGTCTCTTTTTTTGTAATCATGTCAAAGAAAGAAACATTGAGATAACATAAACAAAACTTTAACAACTTTATGTTGGAAGGTGCTAGAACTAATATCAGTACAAAGGTATGCCTATAACCATCAGCAGCAAATCAAATTCCAATTATATAAAACCTACTGTATATGTAAAGGGGAAACTATTATCAGTAGACAATGTTGATGGGACGGGTTGGACAAATGATCATGTCAAGAAAGACAAAGCCAGCATGAAGCAGTTAAATGCAAAATGCACAGAAAGGAATCTAGGTTGAGGTTAAAAAAGAACTTACACTTTCAATCTCATGCCCAAGTCCTGCAAAAACGTACAGTAGGATTTGCGGAGGTATGTTTCCTTCTTTAAGTCAATACCATCCAACCTTGACGGTGAATTCTCTTCTATTTCTTTTCTTCCAAAATACCAGCGGGAAACCTCTTCTTGCTTTTCATGAGAATTCCTTGAGTGTGATGAAACTCCACTCTCACTGTAAGAACATTCCCCAGCTAGTACTCCAGCCATTAGTCTCTTCTGAAACCAAAAACTCTCCCAACCTAACAAAAGCAGAGAACGAAAACGTGCATCACTTTACAATAGAAATAAGCCTGAAACTCAACACTAG
>NC_025702.1:3186622-3195665 GCF_000633955.1 Camelina sativa | reverse complement strand
GAGAAAAAAAAAAAAAAACGAAAGAGGAGGAAGAAGAAGAAGAAAAGGGGATATCAAGTACACAACTCTAAAAAGAGTTCTGATATTAAAAAAGCTGAAGACCAGATTCACTTTTTTGCCTTTTTCACATTAAAATTAATAAAATAAAGAATTTTTATTTTTCTTCTTTTAATTCATTAATCTTGACATTTTTTTTAATGCGATAAAAATAATAAAAGGGGAAATATAATAATTTATACTATTATCTATGGGCTTGATGGTAGGAAATTTTTCTCAAGACAAAATAATATTAATTTTTTAAATTAAAATGTGACAATTATAATAAATTAATAATGTGTATATTATATTTATTATTTAATTTTTATTAATTATAATAACAGTCAACTGTGAATTTAATTAAAATAAGTAATAGTATGAACTTTCAGAATTTGTAAAAAAAACACTAAATTGGTAATAAAAATCGTAGTAAACTATCTGATAACCCAGAATTTTATTGTTATTTATTTTGAATATTCTTAAAATAAACAAAGTCATTGCAATTCTTGTTGTATCCTTTCAATAATTGCCATGATTTTTTTACTTTGGTTCCAAATTTATTGCATTTTCATAACTTTAGTTTTAACATTGATAAATTTGATTTTTGCGGCACTGATTGGATCAGCTGAAACAACTTTAATTTACAAACAAAACAGAAAAAAAAAAAGTGACAAGTTGAAAAACCGGGGATTGAAAAGAAACAATGTAGTTAAAACTTAAAAAGAAACAAAAACTTGAGTTCTGTCACAATCCTTCATAATTTAGAAAAAAAATAAAAAAATAAAACAAATTATAAAGACATGAGACTTTCGAAGTGTTCCGGTGAGAAAAGGACTTGACAAACACATTGCTCTTCACTTGTATGATTGCACCCAAACTCTTCAAATCCTTTAAGTTCAACCCTTCTGAATAGCTTCACGCCTCTTATGTTGTAGTAGTAAATGTACAATGGCTCATGCTTGGGAGGAAACTTTAGCGGACCTATAACGACCTCGTAGCTTTTGTTCATCCCTAAGATTTTTAACTCAATATTCCCGGACAAATGCAACAACAAAGGGTGGACAGTTAGTCCTTTCCTATACCAGTGGCGTTTTTTGTCAAAGTCATCTAGAATCCACAAATCAAAACTACCGGGAAGATCACGTGGTAAGGGCCTAACCCCGGCTACCCTCCCATTGAAGTTGATCAATGATCCATGTTTTATGACTGGCCAATATGTGTTGATAGAACCTATGCACTCACCTCTAACGTTAAAACGAAAAATAAACAATCTCTTCTCTTGTCTTCGGGTAGTCGACACACCGTAATACACCATCCCATTGATGCATATTCCATTTGTTACAACTGTATAACGCGGGATTTTTCTACCTTTGATGCTTCTCCATGAAAGATTTCCTCCTCCAATTGTTAAAACCATGTGCTCTTGACAAGGTTGGCCATACCAAGACGTGCTACACAATGCTTTGTATACATTACCAACAGGATCATATCCCAAGAACATATATATGTGCTCTCTTCTACCACTAGAAGCTTTGATATCCGGCAATGTTATGACTTGTCTAGTGCTAGGGTTACATATCGTGAACCGACCTGGATCTGAAGGATGTGACAAACCGAACAATCCATGGATGGAAGAGCAATGAACAAGGTCCACAGGGAAACCGGACAGTGTCATTTCGGGATAGGTATGCAAAGAAGTATAACGAATAGGGTTCAGCCGGCAACCGCGTATTGGCATTGGAAGATTGGTAACCAAAGAAGTAGTAGGTACCTCTGTTTCATTGTGTGAAGTCGATAAGAGGATTACAC
The DNA here is from genome assembly GCF_000633955.1 of Camelina sativa. Classification (NCBI taxonomy): domain Eukaryota; kingdom Viridiplantae; phylum Streptophyta; class Magnoliopsida; order Brassicales; family Brassicaceae; genus Camelina; species Camelina sativa. Next base: position 3,193,820 of record NC_025702.1, on the reverse strand, counting down.
GGTTCTCAGTAATACGAACAGCGACTAGAAACCGTGACCGAGCCTGGGACATTGAGCAGAACGAATCGATGAATACTTGGTTTTGGATGATGGATACACATTGGAACCTCTGNGTTTATAAGGATGATGAACGTTGAGGTCAAAGCCTAGAGTAGAAAGAACTATTTTTTCTCCGTTTAATATAAGCTCTTTTTGTTGCTCATATACTTCCTGCAAAAGTGTTATACATCAAAATACATTTTGATATGCTGGCCAACAGAAAATGAATCAGGACTAAAAGACCATGGTTCTACAAAACAACGAATCAAAGTCTGTAGCTAATACTAAAACCTCAATGTCAAATAAAACAGAATACTGTGTATGGGGAAAGAATGATACATTCATCTATAACTAGCTAAACGGAGGCAAGAAATTTGAGAAGGTTCAGTAGTAAGATGGAATACCTTTTGCTTGATTTTCTGAGAAGCACCAGGGTCCTTCTTGTTTATAATCTCATAGGAGACAAAAATAACGTCTTTCAAGGGCCGTGGAGTTTCCTCAACCTTTCCAGCAAGAAACATGCATACAGTTGCAATGGTCTGTGGAAAAAAACATGAAGAGAGAGCTCAGTACTATCTAAGTACTTTTTCCGCTCTAGAAGAAATAAATCAGTACCAACAATCACAAATCAAAGAAAAACCTTTGACAGTATAACTATCAGTGAGAATAGAATAATGAGCTCTCTAGAACTACCAAGAAATATGGCAAGGGGATGGAGCCAATATATAAAAGAATACCAAGGAGCCACGACATTTCAATACCTTGAATTCTATGCTAGCCAGACTACAGCATAGTGGTTCAACAACACAGACAGAAGTCATTTTTTAAAGCATTCAACTTGTTCAGGTGCAAAACAATAAACTCACCCTTCTGTCATTCTTTGCATGTGACTGGCGAAAGAAGAATCGATGACAGAAGATTATCGCTGTAGCTATTGTAACCTGGGGACTGATGGGAAAACTATATCAGCCACTTTCCAAGATAAGAAAAAAAAAACTGAAAGCAGCCTTGAACAATGCAAAAACCATGACTACAACGACAGGAAGTACAGTTCAGACAGTGTGGCAGTAATGTCTTCACCACTAATAACTGTCTCTTTTTTTGTAATCATGTCAAAGAAAGAAACATTGAGATAACATAAACAAAACTTTAACAACTTTATGTTGGAAGGTGCTAGAACTAATATCAGTACAAAGGTATGCCTATAACCATCAGCAGCAAATCAAATTCCAATTATATAAAACCTACTGTATATGTAAAGGGGAAACTATTATCAGTAGACAATGTTGATGGGACGGGTTGGACAAATGATCATGTCAAGAAAGACAAAGCCAGCATGAAGCAGTTAAATGCAAAATGCACAGAAAGGAATCTAGGTTGAGGTTAAAAAAGAACTTACACTTTCAATCTCATGCCCAAGTCCTGCAAAAACGTACAGTAGGATTTGCGGAGGTATGTTTCCTTCTTTAAGTCAATACCATCCAACCTTGACGGTGAATTCTCTTCTATTTCTTTTCTTCCAAAATACCAGCGGGAAACCTCTTCTTGCTTTTCATGAGAATTCCTTGAGTGTGATGAAACTCCACTCTCACTGTAAGAACATTCCCCAGCTAGTACTCCAGCCATTAGTCTCTTCTGAAACCAAAAACTCTCCCAACCTAACAAAAGCAGAGAACGAAAACGTGCATCACTTTACAATAGAAATAAGCCTGAAACTCAACACTAGAAAAGACAAAAGTCTTAGAAATCATAAAAGGTCAGATCGATTCCCCAGGAAACGAAGCTGACAGATACACTCAAGGACAAGAATCAACTGATATATCAACAGATACACAGAAGGGCACACAGAGGAAGATACTGATTTATGAATAGTGTCATGGCTCCACTTTACAATGTTTAGTAAAGCAGAGAAGCAAAATCTGCTTCACTTTATAACCATCTGCCCAACCCTAGTAAAAGCAGAGAACCAAAATGGGGCATCTCTATACAATGGTAATAAGCCTAATACTCGACACTAGATAGGATACAAATAAAAAGATCATAAAACAGAAGTAGATAGCTACGATCTTCCTACTTGTATTCGAACTTCATCTTTTGAATAACAATGTGAAATCGTACAAGCAATTAGAAAACTCGAAGAAGAGAAATCAACTGAGATTTCAAACAGATACAGGGAAGGGCAACAAAGGGGAAAAGACTGATTCGTCAATAGTGATACACAACCACATAGTCTTAACGAGAGTCAAAAGAGGATAAAAATCTTCTACAAGCTATGAGCATGAATCACGGAAACGATGAAACCTTTACGAATTGCAAATCATGCAATCGAACTTATCGGGACAACTTAATTAGGCATAAGTATCACTGCCCATCAGATACATTCGATCAAAAATCCCAAATTTTGCTCAAACCACGAAACGAGACCTAGAAAATTAGTAATTGGGACCGGAAAAAAACAGATCCAAAGGGTTTGTAGAGGAATTAACCGAAAGGTTGAGAAATTCAATTGACGGTGGAGAAGAAAGACAAAAAAACAAATCGAGAGAATAGAGAAATCAACGAGAATCCAAAACAGTAATCGAACGAGGGAAACAGAAAAAAGATAGATACTTTACCTTACCCTGCAACGAAATTAACTTCTCCAGTCGCGAATTGCAGAAGACGAAGAAGAATAACGCGTGAAATTGAACAAACCCTAACCCTAGAGAGTCTCGCGAGAGAAAAAAAAAAAAAAAACGAAAGAGGAGGAAGAAGAAGAAGAAAAGGGGATATCAAGTACACAACTCTAAAAAGAGTTCTGATATTAAAAAAGCTGAAGACCAGATTCACTTTTTTGCCTTTTTCACATTAAAATTAATAAAATAAAGAATTTTTATTTTTCTTCTTTTAATTCATTAATCTTGACATTTTTTTTAATGCGATAAAAATAATAAAAGGGGAAATATAATAATTTATACTATTATCTATGGGCTTGATGGTAGGAAATTTTTCTCAAGACAAAATAATATTAATTTTTTAAATTAAAATGTGACAATTATAATAAATTAATAATGTGTATATTATATTTATTATTTAATTTTTATTAATTATAATAACAGTCAACTGTGAATTTAATTAAAATAAGTAATAGTATGAACTTTCAGAATTTGTAAAAAAAACACTAAATTGGTAATAAAAATCGTAGTAAACTATCTGATAACCCAGAATTTTATTGTTATTTATTTTGAATATTCTTAAAATAAACAAAGTCATTGCAATTCTTGTTGTATCCTTTCAATAATTGCCATGATTTTTTTACTTTGGTTCCAAATTTATTGCATTTTCATAACTTTAGTTTTAACATTGATAAATTTGATTTTTGCGGCACTGATTGGATCAGCTGAAACAACTTTAATTTACAAACAAAACAGAAAAAAAAAAAGTGACAAGTTGAAAAACCGGGGATTGAAAAGAAACAATGTAGTTAAAACTTAAAAAGAAACAAAAACTTGAGTTCTGTCACAATCCTTCATAATTTAGAAAAAAAATAAAAAAATAAAACAAATTATAAAGACATGAGACTTTCGAAGTGTTCCGGTGAGAAAAGGACTTGACAAACACATTGCTCTTCACTTGTATGATTGCACCCAAACTCTTCAAATCCTTTAAGTTCAACCCTTCTGAATAGCTTCACGCCTCTTATGTTGTAGTAGTAAATGTACAATGGCTCATGCTTGGGAGGAAACTTTAGCGGACCTATAACGACCTCGTAGCTTTTGTTCATCCCTAAGATTTTTAACTCAATATTCCCGGACAAATGCAACAACAAAGGGTGGACAGTTAGTCCTTTCCTATACCAGTGGCGTTTTTTGTCAAAGTCATCTAGAATCCACAAATCAAAACTACCGGGAAGATCACGTGGTAAGGGCCTAACCCCGGCTACCCTCCCATTGAAGTTGATCAATGATCCATGTTTTATGACTGGCCAATATGTGTTGATAGAACCTATGCACTCACCTCTAACGTTAAAACGAAAAATAAACAATCTCTTCTCTTGTCTTCGGGTAGTCGACACACCGTAATACACCATCCCATTGATGCATATTCCATTTGTTACAACTGTATAACGCGGGATTTTTCTACCTTTGATGCTTCTCCATGAAAGATTTCCTCCTCCAATTGTTAAAACCATGTGCTCTTGACAAGGTTGGCCATACCAAGACGTGCTACACAATGCTTTGTATACATTACCAACAGGATCATATCCCAAGAACATATATATGTGCTCTCTTCTACCACTAGAAGCTTTGATATCCGGCAATGTTATGACTTGTCTAGTGCTAGGGTTACATATCGTGAACCGACCTGGATCTGAAGGATGTGACAAACCGAACAATCCATGGATGGAAGAGCAATGAACAAGGTCCACAGGGAAACCGGACAGTGTCATTTCGGGATAGGTATGCAAAGAAGTATAACGAATAGGGTTCAGCCGGCAACCGCGTATTGGCATTGGAAGATTGGTAACCAAAGAAGTAGTAGGTACCTCTGTTTCATTGTGTGAAGTCGATAAGAGGATTACACGGTTCTCAGTAATACGAACAGCGACTAGAAACCGTGACCGAGCCTGGGACATTGAGCAGAACGAATCGATGAATACTTGGTTTTGGATCTTGGATACACATTGGAACCTCTGAAGAGATTTAGCCGGCAATCTCTTCAGAATCTCAATCGTCAGATCAAGAGGGATATAAAGAGCTAAGTTGCTGATTGAGCCGCTACATACACCATCCTCACCTCTCATGTCAGCCTTCTTGTCTTGCTTTTTATAAGAAATCTTGTCTGAACATTCCCTGGCTAATACTCCAGCCATTGATAAATCTAGGCTATCTATCCAAAACAGAACCAAATGTGCATCACTTTACGATAGTAAGTTTATTAAACAGATATGTTTTTATTCGTACAAACTGCACCGGGAGGAAAATATAAATCGAGATAAGAAATTAATACTTATACCTCATAGAATCCACTTTTCCCAGTCGTGTATAGCAAAAGAAAAATAACCAACCCTAAATATATACTATACAGCAAGGAGGAGTGACAAGGAGATCAAACGAAGAGTCTAATTTAAAGAACAAACGTAAGAGAGCTTACTCCCTTTTTTAAGCCGGAGATTACTCCCTTCACCGATCGTCAAAAAAAAAAAAAGATTACTCCCTTCACTTTTTTCTAATGATGTGAAGGAAGAGGCTACGGCATATAGATATGGAAAACGGGCTTTTTAGAAAGAAAAAAATTGTGACCCAATTGGGAGACTACATTATTCGATCCGATTAGGGTTGAGTGATTGACTCATGCCGTCTCCTTCCGAAAAAAATGAAAATAAATTTTTAGTACTATTATTAAAGTCAAAGGGGATTATAACCGATCTAGTTGAATTACCCGATTATTACATATCTAAAACGAATTTGTCTATCTACAGCTATACAGGGTACAGGCTTTAAACCAACATGTCAGCTCTAAGTCTAACGATCATAATCCCCCTTTTGTGAAATAACCAAGGAGATTTATCCCGCTTTTAGCTGTTGTTGGAGTTTCACCTGGATAATCACTAAGATCTTCTGCGGATATGAACGTGCTTGCTTCACCATTTATCCTCGTCCTTGCCGCGGAAACAACATTACTAACTTCATCATCAGGTTCATACACCAAACCAAACCCACATTTCACCACTTCGCATTGTTTAATCTCTTCACCTGTTCCATCTGTCACAACGAATCTAAGCTTAGCTTTAGTAGGAACACATCCTTTCTTGTACTCTTCTTCTTGTAGCTTCTTGATGTTCAACCAACTTATGTAGCCGATAAATACATGGTCTGACTCGATCGTACGCGGCTCATTCCCTGGTTCGAACCAACCACCAACAGGAACACTAAACCGGCTGCATGATGCATCTAAGTTTTCAAACTCACAGGTGCATTTAACCAGAAGACGGTTGTTTTGATCTCTGTAGTCATGGAACGAGACAATGGCACATAGATCTAGTCCAAGAAACTTATTGTCACACCAATGTGGAGGTAGCTTTGGTTCTAACACTGAATCAAAGGCTTGGTGACTGAACCATGGAGGTACTTCGTATCCAGGATAGCATGTCCCGATCAAAGCTCGAAAGACAAAACTCTGCAAGGAAAGATATTGTCAGAAAATTGCAAAATTTGACACATAATGGAGCAGTTGAGAGTTGAGATGAGAAAGAGTAGAGACCCCATTGTGGTGATCATCTGAGATCAATTAGCATTTTCTCCGTATGTGGGATGCAATATCATTCTTTGCAGCATCACTGAGTTTGCAACAGTTGGTGAAGATGAACATGGAGTGAATATCTTCCATTGGCATGAGATAGGCTAACGGACTCATGACCTTTTCCAAGGCGATACAATCGTGTGCATCTAAGCACTGGAGATTCGGTGGAAGTGTTGAAAGGGACATGAGATTCTTGCAATACTTCAAGTCCAGCCATTTAAGATGATACAGTTGACTGATGTCAGATCCTAAGCTGCTGATCACATCATTTCTGCTTAAAGATAGACGCCGCAGAAATAATAGGCTGTTACTACCGTGCATAATCTTTGGCACTTTTCCAATTGACGTCCCATCAAGTAGTAACACCCTGAAATTTTCCATATTCTCTACAACATTTGGAAAACTCTTGAGATCTGAACAGCCAGAGAGAATAAGTTCTTGAAGAGCTTTAAGCTTTCCAATACACTCTGGAAGACTCCTAAGACTTGTACACTCTTTCAGATTCAATAAGATAAGTCTCTGAAGCTTCACAATGTCTGAAGGGAGATCCTCTATTGCAGTTCCATCTAAGTACAAATATTCTAGATTTTCTGAAATTAGCCGAAATTCTTGAAGGTTCGAACACCCGCTGAGGATAAGAGTTCTCAATGAACTCAGATTTATCTTTGGTAGATGCCTGAGACTTGTGCATCCTCTTAGGTTCAAGAAAACAAGACTTTCCATTGTTCCCATCTCTTCAGACAAACAAACTAGACTTGAGCAACCTTCAAGATTCAATCTCAAAAGATTTGGGGCCATCAAAAACCCTGACAATGTCTGCAACATTCTTGAGTTGTTAAGATCGACCCACTTCAGTTTCGGTGTATCCTATTAAAAA